>NC_073745.1:45771615-45964115 GCF_029784135.1 Toxorhynchites rutilus septentrionalis
AGAAGAAAGAAGAAAGAAGGAAAGAAGAAAGAAGAAAGAAGAAAGAAAGAAAGAAGAAGAAAGAAGAAAGAAGAAAGAAGAAAGAAGAAAGAAGAAGAAAGAAGAAAGAAGAAAGAAGAAAGAAGAAAAAAGAAGAGATAAAGAAGAAAGAAGAAAGAAGAAAGAAGAAAGAAGAAAGAAGAAAGAAGAAAGAAGAAAAGAAGAAAGAAGAAAGAAGAAAGAAGAAAGAAGAAAGAAGAAAGAAGAAGAAGAAAGAAGAAAGAAGAAAGAAGAAAGAAGAAAGAAGAACTCACAAACGTAGCCTATAATACAGGGTTTTCCATTTCGGGCGCTAACAACCGTTTGACATAGCTGTCAACCAAAGCGTCATATCGTTAGTTGAATGTCTGCCATTTTACAATATGGATCGTTTTAGCATCGCACAACGTGTTAATTTTGTTAAATTATACTATAAAAACTATAAAAATGATGAAAAACCGGCAAATGTTTTTCGAGCATTACGGACGGATTTTGGTCGTTATTGATGGCCTACAGAGCACACAATCGCTAATGTAGTGCGTAAATTCGAACAAACTGGATCTGTAGCGGATATTGTGAAACCTGTGCATCATCGTAATGTCATCGTAAGGTGCGTGTGGCGAATTTTGCATTTCGACTTGCACCTACATCTATATAAAGTCCCACTGGTTCAAAAATTAGAGCGTGGTGACCATGGAATGCGTCGGGCATACGTCGATTGGGTGAACCGACAACAGCAGCAAAATGCTGAATTTTCGCATCAAGTTTTCTTCAGCGATTAGACACATTTCGAGCTCGGTGGCTATGTGAACACCCAAAATTTCCGTATATGGGGTTCAGAAAATACACACGTGATTGTTGAGAGGCTATTGCATCCGCCAAAAGTCACTGTTTGGTGCGCATTATGGTCTGGTGCTGTCATCGGGCCGTATTTCTTGGAAAATGAGGACGGCGAGACGGTAACTGTGAATGGTGAGCGCTATGGCCGCATGTTAACCGATTTTTTTTGCCACAAATTGAAGATATGGATACGGATGACATGTGGTTTCAGCAAGACGGCGCCACGTGCCCCACAACTCGACCGAACATGGCCATATTGCGAACGAAATTTGAGGGACGCATAATTTCGCGTTTTGGTGATGCCAATTGGCCACCCAGATCATGCGATTTGAACCCGCTTGATTTTTTTTGTGGGGTTATGCGAAAGACCGTGTCTATGCCAACTCTCCGCAAACTCTTGAACATTTGAAAGACAACATTCGTGAAGTTATGACCGAGATACCGCCCCATATGTGCCGAAAAGTCATCGAAAATTACCTGTTCCGGATCAAGGTGTGCGAGGAAGCCCTAGGTGGACATTTGAATGATGTTGTATTCCACACATAATGGCATAAACCAAACTTTAATTTGAAATAAAAGTTTCATCGAAATTCGAATTCTAAGTGTGTTTTATTTCAATTTACTTTCGAAATTTAAAGTTGGAAAACCCTGTACATTATTGTGTTGCTCTTTTAGTAAAGTTAATGAATAAATTTCATTAGAAGAACAAACCAACCTGTTTCATGATGTTTCCCTTCGTACTGTTGATTAAATCTTGATTCATTTAGAATCCGGAATCACATTACCAGCTGTATTTTGGGATTGATTAAACATGTTTTAGCATCCCAATACAGATAATTCATTTCAGAAAAAAAAAAATTCAAAAAAATTTTCCTTTGTACTTTGGAAATGTGTACGTTATATCTAGTAACGTTATATCGAGGGTACGTTATATCGAAGTTTCCCTGTACATGGTCTTGGAATCGAAATCTGTAATTTAAAGGATCACGCTATAGAGGCAACTCCTATGGCCACGAATGGTATACTACTATACTTCCCTGACTTTGACTTTGACTCTGATTTTGAAGACATGGTCGGTGTCGTTGTTGACTATTCAAAGTTCGACTCATCATGAGAATGAGTTACTACAGGTGTACAGTAGAGTGCCAATGAAAATGATCATCTCAAATTTCAGAAAGTTAACCACCTCGGAAAAACACCCTTTGCAAAATATTAGCTCAATCGCACTTAAGGGAGAATTACGCAAAACGGTCAAAGTTCGAGTTTTTTGAAAATCAAAAAATCGGCCAAAGGGGTAGTAAAGAAAATCGGGGTTTTCGAAAAACAAATTTTGATGCCAAATGTCTTGAAATAGCATGAATCGTCGAGATCTTGTGTCATCTCTAAACATTTTTTTTTGTCAAAAATCGACATTCTGGGACTCAGTTTTTATCGGAATACAAAACGAAAAGTATGGTTTTGGGTGACAAAAATGTTGTTTTTGAGATAACTGTAAATCTCGACGTGTCATGCAATTTTAAAACATTTGGCGTAAAAAAATTCTTGAAACCCCCGATTTCCGGTGATTTTTCGGTTTTCAAAAAACTCAAATTTTAACGTCTGAGACACTAAAAAATGAAGTTCGAATGAGCTAATATTTTGCATAGGTTATATTACCGTGCAAATCAACATTTCGCAACAAGTTCCGAATGAAAAATCGAAATAACTATTTTTATTGGCACCTGAAACCATACTTTTCGTTTCTTATTCCAGTAAAAAACTAAGTCCCAGAGTGTCGATTTTTGACAAAAAAAAATTTCGAGATTTTTGAAATTTTAGAGTCGATTTATTCCCATACATTCATTGGCACCCTAGTATACAGTCTACCCAAGATCAATCACTCCTTTATTTTTGGAAAGAAGGACGTGGAATTGCTATGAAGCCATGTACATTCGATAAGGACAGTTCCTCAAAGAAATTATTCATTATTTTCTGAATACAAACTGCTTCAAACGATATGATACATTAAACAAATGTGGTAGGGAATAAAACAGACGATTAAAAAAGCAAAAAGTAAAGCAAAAAATATCCTCAAAACTCATCCGTTACTAGTATTGACACGTATATTAATGAAATGAATCCTGTTTGTGAATAATGAAACCTGTTTGAAACCCAACAAATCTGAAACCTGTACCACATTCTCGATTTCAGAAAGTCTGAAAATTTTCTAGAGATACAGATCAATATGTAGTTTTGGCCTTTCACCGAATATGAATATGTAAATTCACAATATAGATTATAGATGCGGAATCTGTGGCTCTCGTAGTCGAATGCTAAACATCATACACATCTCGCCGGGAGTTTCAAGTTCAATTCGCTCTGACGGGGGATTTTTCCCCAAGGAAATTTATTTTATACAAACACATACAAACAAGTGCAAGCTTATGAACAAGAAGAAAATGTAAAATTTCAGAAAAGAGTCTTGAAGTTATATTGTTTTGAAACTCGAATGTACTCTCCGAACATAGAGATTGAAATCTAGATCGACATTAAAATGGGATTCAAATTCGCCTCAGAAATCAAAACAATGAAATATGATAAAAATAATTATAAAAATATATCTCCAAGATACGGCCGCATTGTTGACGTAGGCCTACGAAATTATTGTATTCAATTCGCTTGTGTATTTCTCCATATACTATTATAAAATGCTTAAAAATTTTATAAATAGTAGAAAGGTATGGAGACCCTGAAATGGTTCGATGGTTTGCGCAGTTTTGTTAAAGCAGTTGAAGATGGGTGATTGATGAATCATTCTTATCTTCGTGAGAATGACATACAAGCCAACTGTGTGTCGCAATTTGTTCCTTATGCACTTAGACACATGTTGCACTAATCACTAACGCAATCATGTAACACACTCATAGTCACGGACGATTATATATTTGTTGCATCAACATCGTTATTTCGCATTTCTTAACCAATTCAATCTAGCAACGAATAAAAAGAACAATAATGTTTGCTTATGATACAATAAAAAAGATGTACTTTCCACCAGACGGCAATAAAACGACCAAACCAAGTCGAGAGGTTTTCCAGTTGTACCGCGGAAATAGGGTCGATTACATCTCAAGAATCCGAATTGCCCTCAATGCCGCCCAATCGAAAAATATTGGCCAATTGTCAATCAGAAATAAAATAAGGGTGCCAAAATGACTCGGGATGTTGCAGACATGAAGAGATCGTGGAATAAAATGGCCATTGAGGTTGGCGAACAGAGACTCTCTTAAACTATGATGGAGAATATCCGAAGAAAAATACGATAATTTCTCAAAACTGTAACGAAATATATATTTTCTTCAATATTGTATTGAAAAGAACAATAGACTATCGCATTCTAATATAAAAACATTTTTTGTATTTTAAACTAATCTCGAGATACAGCTGGTTTTGTGATTCTGGATTCTGAATGTTTCAAACCTCAATAGTTATTTTTAAGAAAGGTTGAGGAAAAATACGTCTGTTCGGAAAAATATAAATAAAACAAGCAGAATTTATGCAGATGCCCGTGCCCAGGATTTATTATGGCTGGCTCGTTCAACTTCTCATTAGTTGATATTGTTACTTCCAACTCAATGCTTATTTGACCACACTTTTGAAATGTGCTCTACAAATTAGCTCCGAAAACAATTTTCCAAAAAGTGACGGTGAAACCCCACAACTGCCCGCATTCGGCCGATGATTATGTTGCATTTGGCTGTGATAATTTCTGAGGGGAGAATCACCGAATAGGGAAACTTGGGCCAGGAAGCGACCGATTGAGTGCGTTTGAGTGATAAAGACGTTCCAACGGTATCCGGTGTCACTCTGTGTGTAACCCGATGATTGACTGGCTAAACACCGATCCCTGACTAGAGGTGGCTTACCGTGGCCTTAATCTCCGACTACGCAGCTCGTGCATGTTATATGCTTTCCATTTCTGGGGGGGATGTTCGCAGGTGTGAAGTTTCCGGACCAGCAATGGGATTACCGCTCAAAACGCTCGTGTAAAAATGACTCCGTGTCGCGTGTCACAGTTTAGGACTTTACCCGCGCGATCATTCTTTGTTCCAGGAATGAAAGTCAATTTTGCGGGGAGTGTTACCACAGAGAGGATTAACTGCGCGCTTCGTTTAATGAAGCGGTAATTGGAAACCATTTGCTTGCGAGATTAGAAGCTTATTGGGGGAAACTATTTTCGGTCGGAAGGTAGGGAATCAAGTTTTGGGGTGCATTTAGGGAAAATTCAATTAGAGCAAATTCTTTCAATGAGACATTATCGGACCTGAGTGTGGTAGAGCGTGACAGCGGTCACGTTAATGTTCTATAAACCACTCATTTAGTTATGGTATGCACAAAAAAAAAAATAATAGTCTAGATTTCACACGCTCAACTTTACTCGCATTTCATATAAATTATTGCTATTCTCCCTAGTTAATAGTTTGATTGAATGGTATAATCAAAACGATCACATATGCTCATTTTTTACACATACGATCAACTGACAGTAAGTATACTTCCTAGTTTTCTACTTTGGGTCTACTTCATATATTACTCTAGAGGTAAAATGACGAACCAGTATAACACGGGTCAAGCTGTATCTGACCGGAGCTGTGAATTATGTTGATGCAGGCAGATACTGCTTGACGTAGACACAGTGACTGGCACTGAGAGAGAACACCTTATTTTGCCATCGATATTTATATACTTTGATTTCGGAAGCATGATGACAAATAAATTCAATAATGTCGTTATTCCAACTATAGACAATTTTTTTTCACAAATTAAACTGGAAGGTTTATTTTCTTTTCTGTTACCTCCTGTTAACAATCAGCCCAACTGCAGCATGCGTCGTAAACATTATTCGCTGTCCAGTTGAATTAGGTGTACCCGCATTTCTCCATCGGTATATGCCCTCAAGTAAAAACTGGACATCGACTGTGAGAATTGGATGGTTACGATGTACCACAGTGTGTGTTACGAGTCCATAGGTGACTATCGTTTCCTAGAATCTGGGAGAGCATTTCATGTGCATGAGTTGCTGTTGGTTTCGATTGTGCTTTCGTTGGCTTCAAATAAAAATTCATCACTGATCGCTCAAATTCGATCCCAATCATTATGGACAGCTCGATTTAACGCGAAAGCCCAAGTGTAGGGAATGTATCGAGACTAGAACAATTTCCTGGTTAACTTGGTTAGCTTTTTTTACGGTATAAGAGAAAATGAAACGAAAAATATCAAATGCACGAGTAGGAAAAAAAATTCATATGATTGTTTTATTATCACATGGTCACATAAAATATTTAACCAGTTTAGACATATTCAACAAAAGGTAACCGGAAAACACCTCTATAGTAAAAAAGACCGACGAGATAGTCGTAATTTATCGCGTCGTGAGTTATGTTAGATTTATGATGTCAGATTCCGGACATTCGAATTTTTAGAACTCAGCATTTAGACTTTCAGATTTGGTGCTTTTTCGATTTTTAATTTTTTTTAACTTTCTTGATTTTCAGATTTTTTTGATTTTTCGCTTTTCAACTATTTGAATTTTAGATTTTCTGATTTTCCAATTTTTCGATTTCATTTTCTTAAATAGACGCAAAATACTACATAAATATGAACCATAAACCACAAAACTTAACGACTGGCTGTAAAAAAAAAGGGGTTGGAGTGGAGAAAGCGCAACAAAGAATATATCTTAGAATTATTCTAGATGAAACGTATATATCTTCGAAATATAAATCTGAATACTGCAATAATGAAGGTGCATCTTACTATAGTGTATCAAGAAAAAATATTTAAAAAAATGTCAGCTTCAGCTGTCAGCTGCCAGGTTCAGTATTGCTCCAATTCGCAATTAAATGTGTTCCTACGCCTTTTCTAGATGCGTGTAATTTTTTTTTTCAAAATTTCAAAATAGCTATGGTGTATTTAGCTAGAGCTATGGTGAAGGACGTAGTTTTCTTCTATTATATCGAAAATTCAAATTTTTTTTGCATTTAGAAATTTTTGATTTTCTTGTTTTTCAATTTATTATATATTTTAAACACTATCCTACGTCAAAAATTTTTTTTTTCGAACAAAGGAACATATCCAAAAACAGGAAAAATGACGGCAATGCCAGAAATAATACCAGCACTTTCAAGGCAAATAAAAGAACAAATAAAATATTATTCCTCAGCTAACTCAGCTAACTAACATTTGAATTAGAATTAAATTATATTGCTTCAACTTTATTTCCACAAATTTTCAGTAAATAAATTTTATATTTAAACATTCATAACATTCAAATTTTTTTAATTCTTTTTTTAGCAAATTTAATATTCGTTGTTACATTTTGATTTCCTCATTCTAATCATCAAACCAAGGATATAACTTTAAATTTTCTAAAACACTTCCGACGAATGTAGCGCCCAATTCATAACCATTTTTAAAGGCTAAAAAAACCAATGGCCTTTTTCAAGACTAGAGGCAAATGAACTGCAAAGTTAAAAGTTCCTACAATGCAACCAAAGGAAGAAGGATTCGTGTTCTATTCTCGCTTCAGCAAGCGAACAGGAAACATCCACACGCCCAAGTTTCGCTCGACACGGAATCTGAGATCGAAACCGAAATTTTTGTTCACAAACCTGAGGTAGGAAGATTCAAAGATGCACTGCGTCCGTTCCCATGTTATTAGATGAAAAGATAAAATTTATATTGGATTTTTTGAATAATTGTGTTTTTAAACAATGTTCATAATAATGTTTTCGACCCAAATGAGGTAATTATATTAGCAAACTTTTCCCTCACAAAAACGCATTTTTTTCAAATTTGCCGAAGTATATGAATATTTTGGTCACGTGAATGTTTTACCATCACTTCTCTTACAGTTTATCAAATCAGCGCTAAAGTTATCTCATTTTTACTTCATAAATATTGATGAAAAAAATACTAATTATATCGGTTAAGGCGGACACTCCACCGAAGGGAAAAGGTATTTTGTTTCGAAAAACGATTTGATTATCTCCTTCTTCTTATTTTAACTGATGCCCACTAACTATGTTTGCAAGTGCAACCAGATATTATGGACGGTTTTTAAAACGTAATCCGAATTTGTCATTCCGAATGCCGGAAGCTATTTTAGACATGCAAAAAAGAGAAAAATTACAGGCTCTTCAAGGTGATTTTAGTCTAGCCTTTTTGTTCGATAATTTTTAAGGGCTAATTGAAGACCTCCAAAAACTATCGAGTACATAAACTTAAATTTTCAGTTAGTGGCCATCTTCCCCGCCAAGTGTGCGCCTTTCCCGACTCAATCTTATTTTTTCAAAGACGCCGAACACATTCATTTTGCACATTTTTTGTCTCAAATACAAGCTTTATTATAAAAAAAAAACCTAGAGTATCAATTTGTGGTGTGATAGTTATATTTTTTTGTGAAATTCACGATAAAAAATCAACGTTTACTTAAGCTCCGCCTTTACCACCCTTCCCCTACCAACATGTCATCCATACATCAGCCGGAAGATGGGCACTTTACAGGTTTTTTCCCCAAAAACAACTTTTTCTTGTTTACTTCGAAAAAAACTACAACTATTCTAAATTTTTTTAAACTCAAGATAGCATTGTATCATTTGTTCGCAAGAATTTGAAATTGGATTCAATATTGTCTGATAATTTTATGACTTTTTTGTAAACAGTTTATTTCCCTTCAAATGTTTATATTTTGACGAATAAATATCATACTGGTAAAAATGATCGGTTTGGTAGAAATAGGTAAATTAAACTGTCGATAGTTCTAATACTAAATATAGTCTTTGTCGAAGACATCAACTTTCTATCCTTTATATTAGGCTGTCAAAAAAGTCCTGCGGTATTTCCGCGAGGTGTCGTTGTAAGCGCGTAGTTCTAGTTGTATTCATTGTATCGAGTCATACTATAGCTATACTATAGCTTAGTATTTTTGCGCGCTATAATATAGTCCTTGACAGTGTTTTGTTTGGTTAAGTCGTTCGTGAGTTATAGTGTCGCAAATATGGAGCAAAATAAAAAGAAAATCCGACATATTTCACAGTACTACTATGACAAAGGCAAAAATGCATCTCAAGCTGCCAATAAAATTTGTGCAGTTTGTGGGCCCGATACAGTTTCCATTTCCACCGCACAACGATGGTTTCAACGTTTTCGTTCTGGTGTAGAGGTCGTCGAAGATGCGCCACGCTCCGGAAGGCCTGTCGTCGAAAATGGCGACAAAATCGCTGAATTAGCCGAGAAAAACCGGCATAGTAGCAGCCGTAGCATCGGCCAAGAGCTGGGGATAAGTCATCAAACCGTTATTAACCATTTGAAGAAGCTTGGATTCACAAAGAAGCACGAAAAAAACATCTTTGACCGTATCGACGCATGTGAATCGCTGCTGAATCGCAACAAAATCGACCCGTTTCTGAAGCGGATGGTGACTGGCGATGAAAAGTGGATCACTTACGACAACTTGAAGCGCAAACGGTTGTGGTCGAAGCCCGCTGAAGCGGCTCAGACGGTGGCCAAGCCCTCATTAACGGCCAGGAAGGTTCTGCTGTGTGTTTGGTGGGATTGTCAAGGAATAATCTATTATGAGCTGCTTCCCTATGGCCAAACGCTCAATTCGGACCTGTACTGCCAACAACTGGACCGCTTGAAGGTAGCACTCAGGAAGAAGAGGCCATCTTTGATAAACAGAGGCCGCATTGTCTTCCATCAGGACAACGCCAGGCCACACACTTCTTTGGTGACGCGCCAGAAGCTCCGGGAGCTCGGATGGGAGGTTCTTTTGCATACGCCGTATAGTCCGGACCTTGCACCAAGTGACTACCACCTGTTTTTGTCCATGGCGAACGAGCTAGGTAGTCAGAAGTTAGCCACAAAAGAGGCCTGTGTTTGTTTTTAGGAGAACTCTTTCCCTGTAGCAGTACCCTTTTTCCAATGTATGAAAAACTTGTTGGTAATTGTATAAACTATACATATGATTTTCGTTCAGAATTTTTTAATAACATTTTCTCGAGAAAAATGGATTCTAATTTTCAAAATATTTTTTTTTCAATAATTTTTGTTTTCTAATTTAACTTAAATAATTTTCCACATTCTAGTCTCTAATCAAAATTTTATAGTTAAAAAAAAGTTGAAAAGAAACTCAAAATTTCTAAAATTTCTCACTCAAAAGCTGTAACACCTGCAAGATTTCGGCCAGAGAATGAAATGTAGGAAATAGTTTTCATCAAAATATATTTCTGTTTATGACATTGGAAAAAATATTTTGAAAACTAAATTTCACTCTCTCAAAAACGGATTTGAGAAAAAATATTTCCAATTTTTGAAAAAAAATCAGTGTAATTAAAAAAATAGCATTTGAAAATTTGAACAATTTTCTACATATTCTTTGACATAAAGGGCCTGGCCGGGTAAATGAGTAAAAAGTGCCCCCAAACCAAATCACTAGCTGTATGGCAAATATTGTAAAGGATATTAAATAAGAAATTTTGCGGTTTAGTTTATAACTTTGAGACCGATTTGTTTTTTTTTATTTTAATCTTTCAATTGAAAACCTGTATTCGTGGTAAAATAATCGATTTCAAAAAAATAAAAATAATAATGCAGACGATGAAGAACATTATTTTTGTGTCACACAATGCTCTAAAAAATTCAGGAAAAATTACACCACATGAAGAAAAAAGACACATACGAACGTATTTAAATAAAAATTTGAGCACGAGTGAATCTCAAAGTTATATTTTTTTTCAAAATTTCTAAATGCCTGAAAATCTATAACATTTTTTTGTACTGTGTAATTTTTTTTATTTTATTTTTATTATTAGATATTTAAAAAAACAGTTTGAAGATATTTATCAATCTAGAAAAGCCGTAAGAGCACATTTAAATACTAATTAGAGTAGTACTGAATCTCTAAATCCCAAAAAAAAAATTTCAGATTTTTAATATTTTTTTAGTACTAAAATTTTTGATGAAATTTTTTTTGATAATTTTTCTTGATACATCGTAGTAAGATGCACATTCAGTATTTTTTTTTTTCAAATTTTTATCTCGGATCTTTTGAGGATGGCGTGAAATAAACGAAAAAGTACGTTTTTCACTATAGATCCTACGTCAAACCACATAGGGGTTCAAATAAACCGCCAAATTTCTTATTTAATATCCTTTACAATATTTGCCATACAGCTAGTGATTTGGTTTGGGGGCACTTTTTACTCCCTTACCCGGCCAGGCCCTTTTGTAGGTATTATAGCTTTTAATTAAGAAACTTTTGAAAAAAAATAAAAACAAACTCTGGCACTTTCCAAAAAATAATTCTCGTTCGGAGATATTAAGCATGCAAAGTTGCTGCAATTTCCAATGTCTTTACATCCACACTATTAACAGCATTCTGAAATGTTGCTGCCAATCCTTCGATGAGTTGGCATGAAATTCGTCATATACAACTTAAAAAAAAATTTCGGCTAAATTAAAGGCCAATCTATTACTTTACTACTAGATTGAAAGCCCTTTAAATGCACAGTACTGATTACTCAAAACTAGTATTTGAATAGTATTTCGTATGCTGATCCGCTATAGCTAAGCATTCCAAATGCTTAATGTTGGTTTCGTACCACTCTAGCGCATCCTTGGAATACTAGTATTTAGCTCTTAAGCGACATCTCGAGTTGAAACAACTGAAACTTGAAACAATTCCTAACTTTGCTGTCGATTATAGGGAAAACGAGATCAGGTTTTCTACCTCGAGGAATCTGTGAAAGAGCACTGTTTTTCATGCTTCCGTAACGCGGTTTATGCTGTGCCGACGGTCACATCGTTTTTAGACAGGGTCGAAAGGCCAATCACGGTATACTATTTGGGTCGCCCGTCGTTGGTAAGTTCGGGTAAGAATATATTTTTAAAATACCGCGTGAGATATTGATAAAAAGTGTGTTTTTCTTTAAATCTAAACAACTAAAACATCCAAAACCTGAAAGAATAGCGCACAAAAATTGAAATGACGACCAGTCGTTAAAATATCTATAATTATCGATGCCGAAATACACTCAATTGAACCAACTATGTTGGGAAATGTCATCGGAAGATTTGAGGTTTGTAAATCGAGTAAGGATGAATATTCGTTGAATTCAAAAAATAGAACTCAATTGCACAGGTAATATCCAAATAGGTTCACCTTACTGTGTCTGAGTTATCGGATCCTGCATTTGAATTAGTTCGATGCTTGGAAGACTCCTGGTAGCCATTGTTTCATAAATTGACAGAACGCATTGGAACTCCCAAACTGATTACGCACAGGGAAACCCAAAGCCCTAACTTCTTTCAAAAAAACTATTCCTTATGAAGAAATTGGCACACAGGTAATGTGGGAGAATCAGCCGAGTGAGAACTCACGAAACTAATAATATTAATTTGTTGTTTCTCAAACGGCAGATAAAAGGTCAGTTACCACGGCAATTGCGGACATTCTGCTAGCTCTCTGATGTCGTCGAATTCCTAGCTGTTCCTGAGAGAAGCTCAGGCCATAGGAGCTCCTATCGTTCGGACACATCTGGAGGAAGCTCATCTTCAGAGAAAGAGCGTCACATTCGCCCACAGAAGGTATTAATCCAACCGGGGGAACCTTATGGAATATAATAGTTGCATAAATATCGTCGAGGAGTCACACATCGAGAAAGTGTCCAAAGCCAACAACGAAGAAAAATTTCTCCACAGATTCTTCTCATGCGGACGCAATCTGACGTTCCTCTCCCCCAGAGCTCCCCATCGGTGACCGCGGTGCAGTAATTGAAAATAAAATGAAGTACAATAAATAAAATAAGAAAACCCCCGAGATACGATGGTCGCGATGGTGTCCTATATGGGCAGAGGCTCGGACCATAAGCGGAGGAACCGAACAGAGCTACCATAGATACCATAGATATGCCGCACAAGGGGCGCTATTTGAGCTATTGTTTGCTCGAAAAAGCCGAAGAAGATGCCGGAATGACTCTGGGGTGTATCTGCGCTGGATGAATTCGCAACTGACCGACCGGAGAAGAATTCTTCCCGCAGCTACCCTCACATTCCTGCACGCATTCTGCCACCCACCTGCATATGTCCATTGGACAGGACCATCTTCGCCGCGCAACGGGTCATGTCGGCGATAATTTCCAGTCCTTTCAGCAACCTGTGCGAATATTTTTTTTTTGCAACCGTGAGACCCGCTGACCCCAAGAAGAAATGAGGAAAAAACCGAGAGGAATACATTCGCAGCGGCACAGCACTTACTAAATTGGACAATTTCACATTTACTCAACCGGTATATGTGACTGTGGCTATGCTCCTTTCTAGGGCACAAGTAGAAGGAAACTGTTACATTACCTAGTTCCGTTGCCTCACATTATCCTCAGCCCCCTCTCTCTCTCCCGGCGCAAAAAGGTGTTGATCCTACAGGCTTACTTTCTTACTTTCATTCGCGTTCAGGGCGTTCTGGGCGTCATTCTCCCGGATTGACGCCAGAGCGTCGTAACAATCATACCGTCGTTAGAGCGCGATTTCTGCTCGCTAACAGCTAACAGCCGGTTCCGTCGGTTGTTGTGTGTGCATTCGTTTAAATTGAGCAGAATTCCATGCAATGAAGTCATTAGGCTTAATTAGCGGGTAATGGTTAGAACGAACGAACGAACAAATGAATGAGCTTGGATTTGCTAGCAGCAACCTTGTTCGACCCCGCAGGATTCCAATGGGAAGTGCACTGTGAAGAACCGGGGTGGAAACATTCGATATCCAATGGTATGCATGAAGTTCTTCTCTTTCATGCACTGAAAATAATAGCGCATTTAATTTTATCCTTGAGAGCAGACGACGGAGCCGAATCAAATCTGCTTGAATAGTAATAATTGCATGAATTGACTCGTGCATTTAGATTTCGATTGTTTTCTACTCTAGATAATACGTTGCTTCAAGTAGACAATTGAAAAATATAAAACATCGACTAATCTTAACATATCCATCTGAAAACGATCAAAATTTAATACACCTCATCTAGGGGAAAGTCTGGAAAGACGGACACCCCTGCATAATTGATAAATTACATTTTTATTGTATATTTTAATGATGTACAAACTTGCAATACAGTGCACCAATACCTTTGACACTTACTGTGTACTCCTAGCTGGCTTTCTGTTCAAATTGTAAACAAAAACAAAGCGCAGCTCGATGTAAATTTTCGTCTGTTGAAAATAAGGTTCTCATTGTTATCAAATAACTGTTTGGGGTATTATTCGTTACGTGAATGTTTCACCATCACTTTTCTTCCAGTTTATCGAATCAGCGGTGAATTTTTCTCTTTTTTACTCCAGAATGATTGATGAAAATAGAATACTAATCAAGTCGGGTAAAGGAGGCGATCTGGCGTAGTGGTAACATTCATACCTCTCACGCAGAGTTCACGAGTTCAATTCTCACTCACGACATTCTTCCAAAAATGGAAGTAAAAGTGACGAACCAGCCGAAATGTGTTGAAAGTCACTATAATAGAGGGAAAAAAAAGTCGGGTAAGACGAACGGACGACAAAAGACAAACATTTTGTCTTGAAAACATTTTGAGTATCTCCCCCTTCTTTTATCAACAGATGGTCACTAACTACGTTTGAAGGTGCAACCACATGTCATGGACGAGTCAGCAGAGAGGTTTTAAAAACGTAATTCGGTTTTGTCATTTCGAATGCCGGAAGCTATTTTACACATGAAAAAAGAGAAAAATCACAAGCCCTTCTAGGTGATTTTAGTCTAGCCTTTTTGTTAGATAATTTTTAAGCCATGTTTGAAGACCTCCGAAGTTTATCGAGTTGATAAACTTGAATTTTCAGTTAGTGTCCATCTTTCCCATCAAGCGTCCCGACTCAATCTGATTTTATCAAGGATGCCGGACATATTCTATGTTCAAAATCAAAGATAAATTTTATTATAAAATGAGACCTAGACTATCAATTTGTGGTGAGATAGCTATTTATGTTTTGTGAAATTGACGAAAAAAAACAACATTTATTACGGGTGTCCGTCTTTACCATCCTTCCTCTTGTTACCTCTGTCTCAATAGATCAGCTAGAAGGTCTAATCCAAAATGCTCTAGATCCCTGGTCGCAGCCGCAGGGACCATTGAGGGTGGACTCTCAAGACCTCTTTTCACTGGCTAGCTCGAGCTTGAAACACGAAGGCTCAAGGTCGGCTTATTACATATCCATGCATAAATCAAGAAATCAGTTCGCAACTAAACACACACTAGGCTTTCAGTTTTTTCAATTTTTATTAACTTTCAGTGTTCGTGTGAAGGGTGTCGAAGCCGGCCGGCAAGAGTCGAGCAAAGGACACTTGTGACTGTGTCTGCGACCGTCGTTACAAGCGCGTAGAGTTTCCAACGAGTTGGCGACTCAACAACAACAATTCTCTCGTTGACCGCTGGCTTAGTGATGACACCAATTGTTGCCAATCTATTTGAATTGATGCCGATATTATTGGGTTCTGTTTGGGGTAGGAAAGCACAATTTACCACTGGGTCTAACTCTTCTGTTATAAAATGCTCTTTACCTGATTTATCGGTCCGCTCTGTGTTATCTGCAGTTTCCCAGTGCTTTCAATTTAATTGGAATTAGAAAAGTATGGACATGAGGTTTCAGGGGTAATACATGTTTATATTGTGGCTCGATACTGCTCACCACAAACGGGAGCTGCCATACAAATGAAACACAAATTCCGGCTTAACTCGAGAACTAATCAAGCAAATGGAACCAAATTTTGCACGTAGAGGTTTCGGGGGGCAAGCAGTGTTTTTATGTGATTCGACACTTCTCCCCTCTCTAAGATGCGCATAACTCGTGAACTAATCAATCAAATGCAACAAAATTTGGAATGTGATGTTGTTCTGATGATTTGACATCCCTTCCTCCTATGGGGGAGGATAGGAGTCCCCTAAAAATATTACACATTTTTCAACCAACCATATTCCAACAAAACATGACGATTGAAAATTTTCGGAATACTCTGAAGGAAAATGGAAAATTTTGGAAAATTTAACTCTCATTTATTCTAAAATTACATCGTGACAAGCGTTGTTAGTCCATATGATGCTTGCGCTATCGAAATTGACCTTTGATCCAAAGTGAAGTAATGGATTTTCAGGTGAAAAAACACGCTCCTATATCTTATAACTATATAAATAAAAACGAATCGCCAAATATGTTGGTAAGCGCAAAACTCGAGAAAGGAATCGTCCGATTTGAAACGTCTACATTTTGTTTTATTTTCTGTGACGAACATGTATTCCATGTAACGGAGAAACATGATATTTGCAAGTGATTGGAAAATCTTGAACGATTATGTCTGAAAATAATTTTATATTATAATGACGAGTTTTGGTAGAAATACAAGGAATCTATAGTAAAAAGAAATTGTAAATAGTTAATTAGAGTTCTTCTATTCAAACCCAGGACCCAGTCAATCAATGAACAGTTCTTCTATTGGACCCAGAAACATGAGTATTTTAAGGTATTGATAGCAAAAAATCCATTTTGGGTTTGACGAAGTTTGCCGGTTCAGCTAGTAATTATATAATTCACTAGCTGACCCGGCAAACTTCGTCCCGCCCAAAATTTGTTTTTTGTTATCAATACCTTCAAACATTCACGTTTTCTTACTATGAGCAAGTTAATGGGTCCAATCGCAGAACTGTTCATTGATTGATCATCTTTCTATTCGACCCCGTTGAATTTACCTTTTACAATAAAATTCCTAGTATTTCTAACAAAACTCCTCATTACAATATCAGATTATTTTCAGACAAAATTCTCGTTCAAGATTTTTCAACCTTTTGCAAATAACATGTTTCTCCGTTACATGGAATAAATGTTTTATACAGAGAATATGACAGAATAAAGACAGCCATAAATCGGACAATACCTTCCTCGAGTTCTGCTCTTATCAACACATCCGGTGATCCCTTTTTTTGGTGTAGATAGAAGAAGATATAGGAGTGCGTTTCATCATTTTAAAATCCATTTCCAGTTTCGAACAAAGATCAATTTCGCTAGCGCAAACAAATGGACTAACAGCACTTGTCACTATGTAATTATAGAATATGGGAACTTAATTTTCCAATTTTCCCTCGTATTTTCTCTGCCATCATCAATCCCAATTAGGAAAATTGTTTATATGTAGTTTTATAATAACTCCGTCACTGTTGAAATTCGACCATATGTGCAGGAGGATTTTTTCAATAACATACGGGTGTAAGTTTTCCGAAAATTTCCAATTGTCATGTTTGGTTGGAATATTTTCGGTTGAAATATGTGTAATATTTTTATGGGACCCCCATCCAATTCCAAAGAAGGAAGGGGTGTCACACCATTATAGAAACATTTCTCATACCCAAAAACCCTCACATCCCAAATTGTGCTTGATTAGTTCTCGAATTATGTAGAAATTTGTGTTTCATTTGTATGGCAGCCCCCTCTTAGAGAAGGGGCTGGAGAGTCTAACCACCATAGAAATATTTATTGCATCCTAAAACTTTCACATGCCAAATTTGGTTTCATATGCTTGATTAATTCTCGAGTAGTGCAAATTTAATCTTTTGTAGTTTGAAATATTTTGTATGTTGCAACGCATAACAAATATTGATTATTATAAAATGGATCAATTTGAAAAAAAGTATAAGTTTATAATATAATAAAATCACGAATAAAAAGCAATCAATTTGTGATATATATTTAAATCGATTTAAAGTATTGAAATATGCTCAGATTGAATAAGCTTGATGATATATTTCATTACATTATTATACTAACAGTTATAAGAAACATTTCAATAAATTTCAAAAACCCAACTTGTTTGAAAAATTATAACTTTTTTGTACATTATTTCTCCGTTTTGGCGCACTGTGCACAAAATTACATTAGTCATCGAAGCATTTTTTGAAAAAATGTCGGTCATTATAAGCGAACATATTTGATTAAAACTGAATCATAATATTGAAACTGAATCATATATAAACACGTCACTGTGAAGGAAGTCATTATATCCGTCTTTTTTACAGTGAATTTTAAATGAAACCAAACATCGTTGTGTAATAACGTCATAGTAAGCGGTTGATCAATATAAACGGAGCCATAATAAACGAATTCTACTGTAGACGAATTTTATGCCAACTCGTCCTAGGAGTAGACAGCACCATCTCAGATAGTAATGCAACGTTGTGGGTGTAAAGACATTGGTCATTTTAGAAACTTTGCTTACTTCAAATATTGAAAAAAAATTAGGCTACTTTTTGAAAAAGGCAACAGTTTTTTTTAAATTTTTTTACAAAAATTCATAGCTCAAACACTATAATACCTATAAAATTTTGGTGAGAGGATGAAATGGAGGAAATTGTTTATATTTTCATGAATTAATACCAATTTTTTTTCAAAAAATTACACTGAAAAAAAATTGTTTTAAAAATTAAATTATTTTTTTTCAATAACGTCTTTTTTTAATTTGTTTAAAAACGATGTATGAATAGCCCTTACAATTTTCAACAACTCATGTATTTTGTGGGAAATGTGGGGAAATTATTTATGTTTTCGTTATAAATATGAAAAAAAAATCAGAAAAAATCTATTTTCCTCAAAAATATGTTTTTCAAAATTCTTAATAAAATATACATGAACAGTCCATACAATTACCAACAAGTCATCCATTACTTGGAAAAACTAGCACTGCCATAGGGAAAAAATGATTTCCTTACAACAAATTTTTCATGCTTTCTTTAAAGAAATATTACTGATTTTCAACTCGTAAATTTTTATGTGTAAATTATCGCGATTGACATATTCCGCAAACTTTTATTTCTATTTAAAAACATGTCAAAACATGTCAAACGCGAGAATTTCAAAAATGTTAGGACTATCCATGTATTTTTTGAAATTAAAAAAAATACGTTTTTGATAAAACGAGTTTTTATTTTTCGTATTTATTTACGTATTTTTAAATTTTTAAAATAATATTTTTTTAGTACAATTTAAAAAGAATTTTTTTATTCAAACTAAAACGATTTCCTACATTCAAAATTAGGAAAACAACTTTTCAAAAAGCAGTCTCATTTTTTTGTAAATATCTGAAGTATGCAAAGTTGTAAAATGACCAAGTTCTTACACCCTCAACGTTTCACTGTAATCTGCCAACATTGCTGCCAATAACCAGTCTAGTTGGCATGAAAAAAAACAAAAACACCTTTTATGAGAAAATTCAGTTTTAAGTGTTGTTTTCGCGTAAAATAGAAATATTTTTCACAGTGCATTCTTTCTTCATATAGCCCCAAAAATAACCCAAAACATTGCGGAAGACACCAAATCAATTGCACCAACTGTTTTTGAGTCAAATTGTTTGTAAAATTTTGAAGCAATCTTTGCTTCAAAAAACTTCAAAAAGGCTAGAGTCATCATGGCAAGCCGATGATGCAAATTGTCCTGTGTTTGAGATCTTCTGTCATATTCACCTGTGTGAACTGCGACTCTTCTCTTTTCCAAAAAAAAAAAAAATAGCAAAATTGAAGGTACATTTTTGACGACATTAGGTTCATACTGCCGTTCTACGCATAGTTGCCCATGTTACTTTTTGACAATTTTAAATTTTCTTCATGAAAAGATGTTTTTATGCCTAATCTTCCGGAAAAATTAAAAAAAAAGTTATTGTTTGTTACCAGCTTTTAGAAACAACATCAAGCTCAATTATGCTATGTTGATATTCTAGGCATAACTGTCCCATCATGAATTTTAAAACTCGTAATCAAGCCTGATTGATTCAGGTGAGGGGAACTCTTCGCATTTCATTGGACAATAGTTTACTGCTTATAAAAATACGGTGTATTGCTAAACTGAAATGCTTAAAGCTTCTGATAGACAAACTTTGCTTGCATTTTTCTCAGTTGCTGATTTTGAACCATAGGACAACTATGCGTAGAATGTTTATCAAAAAAATCATTAAGTCATGCTTGTGCATATAATAATTATAAGATTCATTGTTTATTAATGATCTGTCTGGTGAGTATTCATTTTTGAATTTTACTAAGGTGGAAACAATTCATTATAATAAACATATCCAATCCAAAAGATGGAGAAACTAAGTCATTCTTGAAAAAAGTGTTTAGTTGTATTATCTTCTGACCACAACCTTAGAAGAGCATCGTCGGCGTTTACCTCTAGCCTAACGACTTCAAATCAAATCAACAAAGTACATGCCCTTCTGATCCACTCCCACTGCCACGGAATAATACAATTCAAAAATAATCATGCGACTTTAAACAGATTTTATCGAATTTTTTTCGTTCCCAACATTATTGATGATATGTGCAACCCGAGTAATGACTCTTGCATGATTGTACGCCATTTGTCGTCGCGTACCCTTCCGTTGCCCCCACAGGCACACACAGCGCTGGAAATAGTAATGATCCTTCCGATCGAATAGCCGCCTGATTGGGACGTGTGTATAAACTTTGTTGTTTACATTCGCTTTTGATTAGATTTCAGAAACGACAACGCGACCCGTTGGGAATGGCATTTCCCTCCACCGAATGCATGATGGGTGGATGGTCTGGAAACTATTTCCAAACCATCACGAAAAGATTCGCTGCCATTCTTCGGGGCACGCCATTTGTCATTGCTCCAAAATAGGAAAGCGGACGCGAGGCATGCAGTTGTCATTTCGCCACTCTCGTCATTTCGACTCCTCGCAAGTGGTCGTAAACATTTCGTCAGCAAAGTACGTAAATCGTATTTCCGTCGACACCAACCTGACCCGCGAGACAATATTGGGATTAATTTTATGGATATTAACGCCGCGAATGGAGCGTTTTGTCTCGGTTCGCTATTTGGGTGCGCAGGGCGCGAACGAACGAACATTGTTCATCTCTCCGCCGGAAAATCCAATCAGTGTGATTTTTCATTTGCGGTAAATAAATTTTCCACCCATCAGTTGGTTTGTCGAAAAACGGGAACCCATTTCGGCGCTGGATCCGACAAATAAACTGCTGCAGTCGAAGCGTTGGACGGAAGGCGAAAAGAAGTGGAGCACAATTTTTCGTCGTTCCAAGTTTGCCACACACGAAGCTGCCACCGTCGCTGGGAGAGGTATAGCTTTAGCCGGAATTGGTCACCCCGTAAATAGGTTCGAAATAAAATTAATGACCATAATCCGTTTAAGATAACTGTACCCGCTAACACATTATTTAGAGTTGCAAGCGAGCTATGCATGCGTGCATTAATTGGTGGAGAGGTGAGTTGATGGGGCCACGAGACTGAAAAATATTTTGAGACATAAATAAAATACACCTTTTGCCACCCGCATCCAAACCATGTTCGATGTGTATTTATGTGTGATTTGTGATCATCTGCTTCTTCATCATTATCATCATCATCACGATAATAAGCACCTAAACGGTTTTTGTGGAGGCAGTAGAGGGTCATTCGCTTTGCGATATGGTCTCCCATATGGTGGTGAAACGGATGTCATAGTGTGAGCCTCGAGTGAAATACCGCTGCGCGGTAGCTAAACTAAACTTTCTTTCAGCATGTTTCAGCGAACTGCGAGTTTAGGTTCATCTCACAGAACGGAATCTGTATTACATAAATTCGACTTCGAACACTATTTCCTAGCGTAAAATATTTTCATGCGGAAAAATTAATATTATTAATTACGAGGACAAACCAAATTGGTAGGAAATACATATAAGTAAAGTAAAGTAAAATCAATTCGAAATATGCTTCTGAAGAAAAATGAGTACTACGAGGATACAGCGCAGGAATTACTGGATAACTGATAAGTTATACTATTGTTCATAAAACCTATTAAAGCATTCAGTGATTCACTCTCTTTCACCTATTGAAATCCAGACTTGTGCGTCGCTCATAATACACAAGTCTATAATACAGAAAGCCGTTTCGCGAATATTCAAACTGAAAATTTTAAACAAGTGCCGACAAAAACGAATATTGTCAAATCGGTAAATAACATTTCTTATATTGTATTGAATGTAGTTAAGTTATTCCCCATGATTCTGCGCGGCGAGTGACATGAGATAATTCAAGTCATGGTATTCCTGCAGGCGAATTGCGTGACTATAGATTGCACTTAGGTGAGATTCGAAGTCGTGTCCTCATATGTTATCGACTTGGGTATAAAATAGGAGCTGAAAAATGAGGTGGCTTTCATAATAAAGATAACAAATTTGCTATCTCACGTCATTCGCCGCGCGGAATAAAGGGGATTGTTATTTTTTTATTATAGATAAATTTTGTTTATGACTCATTCACCATATAGTCCGGATCTGGCACCAAGCGATTACCACCTTTTTCTCGCATTGTAAAACTTCCAGAGTGATAAGAAATTGGGACCAAGAGAAGATGGTAAAAATCTATTGCTAGAGTTTTTCTCCACTGAGGACCTCCACTTCTTTGAGGGAGGCAATGAAACTATTAGGCATGATGTCATGTGAGTCCATCTGACGGTTCCATCGTAAAGTTTGACATTTTTGACGATATACGTACTCAGAACATTTTGTCATACGGACGCTATTTGTTTATTTTATATTTAGTTGAAAGTTTGGTCTCGGCAAAAAAATGGAACTGAATCGTGAACATTTTCGTGCGATGATTTTTTACGACTTTCGACGTGGATTATCACAACAAGAGTGCGTCAATCAACTTAATTTGACTTTTGGCGATGAAGCTCCATCAAAAACCACTGTGTATCGCTGGTATAGTGAATTCAATCGTGGTCGTAGTTCGCTGTCCGACGAGTTTCGTGAAGGTCGTCCAAAATCGACTGTAGTGCCAGAAAACATCGATGCTGTGCACGAAATGATTAAGCAAGATCGTCATGTAACCTATTGTGAGATTGAGGCATCCCTAAGCATTAGTTCCACCAGCATATATGCGATTTTACATGAACACTTAGTTGTGCGAAAATTATGTTCACGTTGGATGCCACATAATTTGACAATCGCTCAAAAAAAGGCTCGTGTCGATTGGAATAAATGCTTTGAAAATTGGTTTAAGCGCATGCAAAAGTTTATCGATCATCGTGGCGAGTCTCAACGTATGCATTAACTAGCGTCATTTATTAATACTCAGTTGAGATATCTTAAGCCAATAGTACACCTTAGATGTATTCCGAGGGGCAAGCTCTTGAATACGCGTGACCACAGTGCAAATCGAAGGAAATATCTTTGACGAAAAATCCTCCGGCCTGAACGGTAATCGAACTCGAACGGATTATCACTATACATTGGGTTTTAAACTCACGACAGTTAGCCAGTAACTAGTTACAACTCTATAATGGATGACATCGATCATATGCGCAGGGGATCTTCCTCCATCAAACAGGGAACTTTATAAATCCTCCAAAAATTCTCAATATAATTCTAAAGATATTGTCATGAGCTAATATTGGAGAAAGTTTACTTATGAAGATTCAGATGCATGAACGGAATGGATAAGTCTGATAGATTTGATACCTGAGGATGAACTATGTGTTATTTCATACAAAATAACAGAAAACGCATACTGAAACAAAACATTACGACTAAAATTTTGAAATCGTGCGAAAAATTTCAAGCAAATGATTTCCGTTATCTGATTTTTTTATATCTCGACAACAGAAAGTATTAGTGTTAGTTTTAGTTCAGTTTGAGATAAGAAAGCTTTTAAGTAAATTTCAATAAATTCGATTTCGAATGCCATTTTCCCTAAAAAGCTAATTGATTAGCAAACAACTTTGTCGAAAATCATGTTTCAATCAGACATCTAAAGGGTGTGTCACATCAAATTGCATCACGGAAAAAACGCTGTAGAAATTTAATTTTTAGGAATTATATCTTCAGCTTTCGCTTATAATCAGATAAGAGTGTATAGATCACGTTGACCATGCTTCACTGTCAATTTTTCGTAAATTTGGAAAAATGTCATCGAACGAAAAAGAGCGTCGTGAATTATTCCTGCGCACTCATTTCGAGAATCCGGAGTTGTCACATCGGGGCATCGGTAAGATACTGGGAATCGTCCAATCCACGGTCAGTAGAGTACTAAAACGATACTTCGAGAACCTAACCATCGACCGGAAGGTGAAGAACGGCAAAAATGGATGCTCCGCCAGTGAAAAAGATCACAAGCGCGTAGTTAAGCAGTTTAGACGTGATCCGAGAAGTTCGGTCCGGCATGTCGCCAATAAGCTGAATTTGTCAAGTTCATTCGTCCAGCGGACCAAGCAGCGGGAGGGCCTGCGTACATACAAGGTTCAGAAGGCTCCTAACCGCGACGAAAGGCAAAACATGGTGGGGAAGACGCGAGCCCGGAAGCTGTACACCGAAATGCTGACGAAGCCGCATTGCCTGGTAATGGACGACGAAACCTACGTCAAAGTGGACTTTCGTCAGCTGCCGGGCCTGTTGATCTTCTCCGCAGAGGACAAATTCAGCGTTCCGGAGGAGATTCGCAAGCAGAAACTATCCAAGTATGCCAAAAAGTACATGGTGTGGCAAGCGATCTGCTCTTGCGGAAAGCGGAGCGCCCCCTTCGTGATGACCGGCACGGTAAACGGGCAGGTTTACCTTGAGGAGTGCCTACAGAAGCGCTTACTACCACTATTGAAGCAGCACGAGGGCCCGACCATCTTCTGCCCGGATCTCGCTTCGTGCCACTATTCAAAGGACGTGTTGGAGTGGTACGAAGCCAACGGGGTCACCTTCGTGCCAAAGGAAATGAACCCGCCCAACGCGCCGGAGCTTCGCCCAATAGAGAAATATTGGGCGATTATGACGCAGGCCCTCCGGAAGAACCCAAAAGTTGTCAAATCGGAGGCGGACTTCAAGAGAAAATGGATTTCTGTTCAAAAAAAACTACAACCTGACGTTGTACAGAACCTTATGGACGGGGTAAAGAGGAAGGTGCGAGCATACGGGCTTGGGCTCGAAGTATGAATAAAAAGAAAATGCCAAAAGTTGTTTAATAGTTTTTATTTTACTGTCTAAAATTTTCAAAAGGATCGGTCTACTGGGCGAATTTCTACAGCGTTTTTTCCGTGATGCAATTTGATGTGACACACCCTTTACAATTCGAGTTTCAATTTTAAATACGCCCTTACGGAAAATCAGTCACAATTAACCCTTTCGCTGCTAGCGTGGCCTATATAAGACATCAGGGTTACCATAATTACAGAAAAATCTGTATTTATACAGATTTTTCAGACGTTTTTGAAACCAAGAATCTGTAGATACAGATTACAGATTTTTTTTTGGTTTTCATACAGATTCACAGATTTTTCAAAATAACGATCCAATACTAGGTGTGACTTGATCTCAATAATATTTTTTACCAACTCGCCAATTTTATTCATATAACATTCGAATCAGTCTGAATGAGATTAATTTTGGCATTCATATGTAGCGTGTAATATTAATTTCTATATAAGACGAGAATATTTAAAAGTCTGCGTCATCGGCTAGCTTTACAAAAAATAAATAACACTGTTTATATTGTTCCTACTAAAGTGCAGTGGACGCAAATTTTTACGTGGACACCATTAACATCGTCAAATTCATAATAACTATGCCAACCAATGACACTAATGCTAAGATTATGCTCTAAAATAGTATACCGTTCAGAATCATATTTCGGACACTTTGGTCTAATATCTTGAAATGCTTATTGATGATATAACTATCAAATTAATATCACAATTGCTTCTTTAGACTAATCCGTTGGTTTCACTATCATTTCACATGAGAACTACATTTGAATTATAACATAATCGGCAGAAATCTTACAACACTACCAATTATCGTTTGTGTTTGACGTTTTGTTAGCGTGAGCACGTAGAATTTACCCGTTCATAAATATTTAAATTTCTCTCGTGTTTCATCGGTTCTCATCACCGTTAACAGTTTACTGTGATTGCTTGGTAAGTGTTTCGCAGTTGACTATAAAATATAATCAAGTGTAATGTAATTTTCATCCATAAAATTACAAAATTAAGTAGTGTCCGAAATTTTTAATTAGTGTCCGAAGTTTGATTCTTATTCGCTTCAATTGAAAAGCATTTTATTCAATGATTTTTTTATGTTTTCAATCAAATATGTACCAAAGTAGAAAGCTTAAAAGCATATTGAACTAATTTATTAAAAATATCAACCAAATAATACCTGTGCATATAGTTTAGATCTGTTTTCTGCATCATATGCCTTAAGTGTCCGAAATATGATTCAGAACGGTATACTCATTTTTTCAAACATTTTTTTAACTCATCATCACAAGAGAACGGCTTATCAGATTTGAGTCGTCTATATATCGTTGTGTCTGTCTCCACTCAAATTAAAACGATAGAATATTTAAAAAGGAAACATCGAAAAAATGGACTGCGCATATGTACTGCAGTGGAAAGTGAAATCGAAAAAAATGATTAATAATGAAATGAATCGCTAAATTGTAGTCGTAAAATTCGAGCTTTCAAGCTTGGTGTTCTGATAGAGTTAATTGCTTCACACCACCGTAGATGTCGGAATTGTACATACGTCATCGCAAAGTATAGATTGATTTTTATTTTCTATTATAAAATGTTTAGACTTCAAAATTTAAAACATATTTGCTATAATTCTTCTTCGTGTGATATCTTTCGCAAGTATCACACAAATAATTTGTTTGGTGTCTTTCGCCTTTTATCTTTTTGTTTGAACTTTCGAAACAATGCTCTTTACATCTACACAGTTCCGCAATACATGGAGTTTTGACGTAGGATTACGTCTTTCGGGAACACATTGGGGTACAAATTAAATATCGAAAATCAAGCACATCGTAAAAATTGTCCAATTTCAAAAGTTTATTGCTCAGTCATTTCATGATGGATTGATGAATTTTTTGCGTCAATCGATTTCGGTACTTCATAATAATATTTTATATTGAATTAAATAATATATGTGATGAAACTAACTATCGAACAATTGAAAAATCTAAACCCCTATACTAACGGAAATACCCACTACTGATTGGTCGAAATTGACTACACATGCGGCGGTTCCCTAACAGCGATATCAAAACCAGGCTGCCTGGGGGAAATCGACATTGCAAATACATGAAAGTAGGGTGAAATTTTGTTCCCACCAAAATGTGTTCCCTAACAGAGACATCTAAACCAAGGTGCCCGGGGAAAATCGGCATTATAAATATATGCAAGTCAGGGGCATTTTATATTGCAAATAAGTTGAGTGATACGATTAATTCTAGTAAATAAAATTTAAATTTGCAACTTTAATGTTGGTTGATTCGTAAAATTTCATATCAATTACCGATCGCCTATTGTGAAAAATCAAGCACAAGTATAAGTGTAAAATTGTATAAGGTAGCAGTAACAGTAACTTGATATATGAAACGATTTATTTCAATTTTCATAAATGAAAACCAAGGTGTGTTCCCGCTCGAGAACGGGTTGTTCGGTTTAAGCTGTCTGTTTTGTTGTGTTCATTTTCATCCAAGGAAATTTTGCGTAAAAAATTGTGAAGAGATTTTCGAAAAAGTGATTTTCTATATGCTCTACATGTAGTATTATGTGTTGTTAGTCCAATTAAAATTCGCATTGGGTTGAATGAACATTCAGAAAGTAAAAATTATAAAAGAAAATTGCCTTTTCCATTTCAGATATGTTTTCTCTATATTAAAGTAACATGTTTTTACTTCTCTCATTGATAATTGTGTTCGGTATTTTTTTTCTCTTTATTTTATCCATACATTATACAGGAGGCATCTCGTCTAGGGTCGCAAAGGGCAGTTTTCATCATATCTCATTCCACTTCGGCATATTCTATCTGATACGCACCATCTAACAACTGTTTACCATACTTCTGTCATCATTACTGTCATAATCACTCGGTAAACACTGGTGGAGTGAATATACAATACCCAACAATCAAACAAAACGGCCCTTTTCAGGACCACCAAATCATTATCAAAGATTTTAACGATGCATTTCTTCAACCGTATCCAAAATCAACAGATCCGGCCAACGGAATCCTACGTCAACTATGCGGTCGTATCTCGAACACTACCTCCCTGTGACTTTTTCCATTAATCCTTTCCTCGAGCACGGATGACAACTTTTTTTTTGTACAGAGTACCGTTATCTATTCATAGTTTTGGTTCATGAATAAGTTTATAAGACATTAAAATTCGTTTAGAAAAAGTGTGAACTGCTACATTGTTGCGTAAATTTTTAATACAGGTCGGACTCGGAGTATTGTTTTTTTTTCACTCCGAATAATCAAACCTTCCGGATAATCGAGTCCGAAAAAAACGAATTTTCTCTCGGTAAACGTAATATAATTATGATTTGAACTTATTTATTAAACGGTTTTATCTAGGTTGACCCGTTTGTATGTTTGTGACTTTGTAACTTTGTAACGCTGTACCACATTAATAGAAATTTAACCCCCTTTCTGTTGATCGATTGATCTGAAATTTGGAACATATCTTTATCTCTGATGTCATTATAAAATTGCGCTTGATAATTTTACACAGATTTTATTATGGCAATCATGGTGATCCTGCACATCGATCACACCAGCGCGATATACACATTTTTACGGAGCGTTCTCCGTTCAGCGGTATCACTCCGACGGAGCACACTTCCGTAGCGAAAGGGTTGAATTAGTCATACGATAATGGGAAAATGTAATTTTAGGGAGTTGCTTCCTTATGTACAAATGTTCTATAAATCGTAGAGAGTCGGGACTGCTGCCGGATAATTTGGCGTGGAATTGTTCCATACACTTGGACAGAGTTATGTTTTGCGCCAATTATTTTGTATTGGAAATTCAAGCTTGTAATGTTTACTCAACAACGAAAAACTGAAACTATCTAATATTAATCAAAAACTGGGAAACAAATTCGGTAAAAAATGCTGCCCAGTATCCACTCGCGATGATACAGACACGGCACAGAACTACATTTTACAGTAAATACACACACACAGCTGATTTCCCGGAATCGGTTTCAGGCCGGAGAGAGAGCTTCGAACTCTTTCGGTTGGTGCTGGTTTGCTCGAAAGGTTCACGTCGTCGTTTCCACGAACCGAACTGTGCGCCCCGGATGGTTCCGGGAGGTAGTTCAAGGATAACAAAACTGGAAACGTGACTGAACCGCATAATTTCGGAAGCAAATATTTGCGCGCCTCGCGTTCGATACGATCCGGAATGGGCAAAATGTGTACACAGAGAGAACCTAAAAGTGGGTGGAAGGAGAAGTGGAGAGTGGGTCTTCGGTACCAAATCGCTTCCTTTTCGCACTAGTCCACCGTGGACCGTTTCCGTGCCGAGGCACTCCACAGTTGGCCAATAGTTCAGGTAGTTAGTTAAAAGGTTCAATCGATCGATATCGGTCGTTAAATATATTCAGCTCATGAATTTCTCCCTCCCGAGCGAGTGCCGAAGACCAACGCTGTCCTTAAATGGGCCAGCGTTGGCAATCAAGTCTAGGCTTGGTAGGACACGGTCCAATCAGCCGAAAATAGGTTATTTAAATTTTTAACTCAATTAGAGAGGAAAAAGTTTCCCCCTTTTTTCTTAAATTGCATCCATTTCCCGCTGTCGATGCCTTCCCGGTGACCCCGGTATCCGACCATGTAGGGAAGAGAGGTCTGTCATGGAGTGAAATTATTTATGAAGCGAGCCTATTGGCAATCGCGCTATCCATATGGAAACTTGAAGAAGAAGGAGCGCCAAGAGGGGGCTAATGCAAACACTTTAAATCGTAACAATAAACATTATTTATAAACACGTTTCCTCGTCAGAGAAGCCTGAGCCAATCCGGAGTTTCGCGTGCTGAAGAGAAAGCTTTCCCAAATGTGCTGCGCGCAGCTAAATGATGTGGCTATCGGCGTCGTGACTCAATAGACCTCTTAACATCTTCCTCATACTTCACGAAACGGTGGAGGGTCAATGCTGCACACTTGAGCGTCCCATTCGTGGCCACGGCCATCGTTCGGTCGGTCGTGATGATACTCCCCGGGAAGATTCAGGAGGAGAACCCTCGGATCGTGGCGAACTCCAGCAGACAATGGAGCTGTCCGTTGTCTCGAAACGCTGTGCGGTGCATTATTAGCCTATTCAAATGGACACTAGCTGCCTGGCTGTGGGTTATCCCCAACCTCACCCTTCTTTCCACGACGGTCATCCGCTGCGATGGAGTTATAAAGAGATCGAACGGGTGCGATAACGGAACCAAGTTTGACTCTTTGTTCCAACTGAGCAAAAAAAAATCGCAATGATTCATACGATGGAGAGCAATATTCGAAATATAACGTTAATCTTAATTCTTCTGATTTACGGTGCTGATTCGCATATTAATTATAACCCGACTTATAAAAAACAAGTTCTCTCTCTGATTCTGACCCTATCTCGAACAATAATTATTTCGCCCAAGCATTCACTGCTTCACAACGGTCGCATCCATTCGAACAATGAAGTATGCTAAAGCTCCTCCACTTGTGTAAGGTCGGACACCCAGTCCTTTCTCCCGTGACGCCATCCCATCCACCCGATTCAACAGGACTCCCATCTTCTCAAAAGCGGTACCAGCTGTTTAATATGTTTGTGCTCCATCAGAACGGGAGCGGAAAACCGGAGGGAAAAAAAGACCTGCCAGTCACTCGGTTCCACGACTCGCCGGGGAATGAACCTTCGACGGGATGTTTTCCTTCGCCATTTTTCAAATAACGTATTGGCGGATTCGTGGACGTTTCTGGCATAGCGCCGAGGGTTTTTTTTTCGGTCTCCCAGACCGAGACCTGAGCATACCGCTGAGGTGGTGTTATTACGTTTTGAAGCGGCAGCGGCAGACGAGACACCCTCAGTCATAAAATATCACACATGATGAAAAACCATCGCGTTCTTGCTCGCTGCCGAAGTGAACCTTTCCATCCAATCCGAAATTTGCCGTTCGCAGGAGACAGACAATTGCGACGGTAGTGAAATGTGTGCAGTAACAGAAAATATTGGTTTTGCGAATGTTCCTCCGATGGATCGAGACGACTTTTGTCTGCTATTTTTATTGAGAGTGGAAGCCCAAAGGGTTTTGTTTGCCCGGATATCCAGTAGATTTAATATGTTTGCCCAAATCACGGCAGAAGCAGTAAACGTTATTCTTTTCTCCAATTCAGAAGCATAAAAGATTGAAATTATTCGAACCGACCGACGAAACGCATCATGATCATGAACGGCACACAACTGGAAGATTTCGAGGAGATAACTTTACAAACAGACTGAAGTTTAATAGGAGATCCCCCACCCATCCTCGTCGGGACCCTTTCGCAACCATCAGTTACCAGAACCATTGTTCGAACTTTCGAAAAGTAGTTGGATTTCCTCGAGGAAGGAAAATCTTTGCTCCCCGAAAATGTTACACGCCAACAAAGCACATCACTAACGAGCTCCCATCAGAAGTTTCGGAGTTATATTCCATCCCCTGACCTCTTGGTAAATCTCGTGTAGATATGCGTCCATCTGTGCCAGAATAAATGTTTATGCTGTGCACACAGGAGGACAGTAGTTTTGCAGGGTATCGGAATTTTTCCCCGTTGTGTAATGTATGCAGCCAGAGTCGGACTTCAGCTGCCGCAGTTATTGTTTGCAACGCTTCCTAATCACAAAGGTAAATGGGTTTACCGGAGATTAAATTTGATTACTTGCAATCGATCAGTACGTATGTTAGTTAAAACACTGCCAGTTTATTATCGAAACTCAGTATATATATTTAATATTCCCAGGGATAAAAGAAAATATTATGACATTAATTCACCTCGAAAATAATATTATGATTATGAACGAAGGATCGAAAAACGGTTTTATAATAAATGAAAACGATTTTGCAGGTTGTCGAAATTTAGGAAAGATCAAATTATGTGAAATAAATGAGGTACAGGAAAATTCAATAATCAGCGAACACTGTCTTGCTCAATTTTTTTTAAAAAACATCTCAAAAGGGTGCGAAATCAGAGTATTAAAAAATTCACACGAGATTTAGTTAAGTACAATGACACGCAATGTGTGGATGTATATAACGCCACAACAAATTAAATTAAATATATCTTATGGTTTGAATACCACTGTCGTTAATATTTTGGGATCAGGAGCGATCAAATTGACCGCAAACATGAAGATAGCGACTAAAAAAGTCGTGATCTATTACTTTCACGAAGAATTCGACGAGGAACATTGATTGCACATGAAATGAAACTAGATTTCATCAATGTCACTATAAATAAACACGAAATCAGCAATGTTCCGGTACTAAATAACAGTGTCAAAGCTCTTCAATTTATCAGTAAAAAGAAATTGTTCGATAATGGAATAGACGTTAACGACATAAAAAGTCAAAAAACAATATTAGGAAATATAGTTTATGCGCCATTGGAAAAACCATGATTTACATTTTCTACCATAGCAACTATAGGGGGTGTTCTGGGAATCTTTTTCTGTTGCTTTAAAGGGGAAATTTCATGTTGCGCAAGGAAATTGGATTTCACTAATACAAAAAGGACAAAGACTCACTATGTCAGACAAGCCAATAAACACAGGAAGAAATACAAATACAATTAAGTAAAATAAATGAAAAAATGAGAAAATAAATACAAAGATAGAAAAGAGATATCATAACGACAATATTGATGAAAACAAAGAAATTGTGAACAGAAGAAACAAATCCGACCCGAAAATCGAGACGGGCAAAGAAGATATAGAGGAAGCTAAACTGGAATTAGAGATTAAACCCGAAATTACCACAACAAATGAAAAAAAAAGAAATGAAAGTAAAATGTACTAAATGGTATGGTAATAGGGCAAGAATATATTAAGGACTCATAATATGTATAAATAACAATAACAGATCGTAGAACCGTATTATCTACAGCTAATTTATAACAATTAACACCAATACGGTATTTTGAAACATTAGTGTATTTAAATACATAACGTCTTTGAATGAACCGAAGAGCTGGAAAACTAGAATAGCTTGTCTATTTATGTCATGGTAACAACGGCTCATGGATGTCGTAACTGAAAAAGGAAATATATATATATATATATATATATATATATATATATATATATATATATATATATATATATATATATATGTGAAAGATTATAAGAGTTATGAGAACGAGAAACATACAAAGCTAATGAAAAGAAATGAAGAACTATTGTATTACCAGGAAAACAATAACGACAGAAAAAGAAATAGAAAAATGAAAAATGTGGATAAAACAATATAAATAATGAAGGGTATAGTTACAAACGGATAGTAGGGAAAAAGAAATCCATTATTTTCCCGATAGAAGGCTGTAGTGATCGATATTTCGCGTAATATCGATCATACAATTTCAACTTTATACTCGTTTGCTGTTTTTTGTTTGTTCCATTCAGTTGTGAGTTACAGTGTGTTGACAATGGATGTCAACAAAGAGAATATTCGATACATTTCAAACTTTTTCTGTAATAAAGGCGAAAATGTTTGCCAAGTTCCACTGAAATTGTGAATTGAGTTTATGGTTCTAATATTGATATAATCACAGAAATAATCGGAGTTGGCCGTTAGTATTCGTAGCATCGCCCAGGAGCTAAATATCGACCATGATAAAGTTTTATACCATTTGTGCAAAGCCGGATTTAAAATAGCTCGAAGTGCCACACCAATTAACACAAAAAAAAAACACGATTGACCAAATTTTCATCTGCGAATCCCTGGCCAAACGGTCCATTTCTTGAACGTTACTGGTTACTGGCGATGAAAAATGGGTCACATACGACAATGTTGTGCGAAAATGATTGTGGTCAAAGCGTGGTGAAGCATCTAAAACGGTGACCGAACCAGGACTAACGTCCAGGATGGTTCTACTGTGTATTTCGTAGACTTGAAATAAATCTTTTATTATGCTTTACTTCCGTAAGGCCGAACATTGAGATCAGATCTCTGCTGTCAACAACAGGACCCTTTGAAGCTAGCGATTGATCAGAAGCGGTCATAATTGGCCTGCAGAATAGGTGTTGTGTCTCATCAGGAAAACGCCACACACGTATGTAGTTATTCGACAGAAACTTCGGAAGCTTCATTGGGAAGTTTTAATGCATCCACCATATAGTCCGTAACAAGCAATTGCCACCTTTTTCTCGCATGGGAAAACTTCCTGGGTAATAAGAAATTAGGATCAAGGAAGCCCATCTTTCGATGTATGGGAGACCTTTTGGAAACATAAGGGGGTTTTTGATATCTTTTTTTTTAGAATTTAAAAAAAAATATTTTCGAGAAAAATGAATTTTAGTTTTTAAAATACAGGTCGGACTGGTTATCCGGATTAATGATTTTTATTTCACTAAGGATAATCGAATCACAAAAAAAAGAATTTTCTCTCGGTAAACGTAATATAATTATGATTTGTACTTATTTGTTGAACGATTTGATCTAGCTTAGACCCCTTTGTATGTTTGTAACTTTGTAATTTTGTAACTTTGTCTGTAGTGCTGTACCACATTAATAGAATTATAACCACCTTAATGATGACCGTTTGATCTGAAATTTGGAACACATCTTTATCTCTGGTGTCATTATGAAACTGCGTTTTCCATGATCTTCAAAATCCATGATAGCGGCCGGTACCAAATGGTGGATTACATATTTTCTCAGAGCCCCATCAATATGTAGGGGCGGTGGGGGTAACGGACATGTTAAGAAGAACTTCAATTATATCTTTGGAGACCCATTTTCCCCAAAACTTTGATGCAGTTTCTTGCAATTCAATATACTGTTTTTCTACCAAATTGGTCAAATATTTTACATAAAAGTGTTTTTCAATGTTTTTTACTGAAATTAAAACAGACCGAAAAGTGCAACATTTTTTTCGATGCGGGTAATATGGACAGGTTTGTAATATATGAAGCATAGAGGTTAATCGATCGCGAGAGGAATAATTTTATTCAACTAAGGTCTGAACTCATCACGAATGTACGTTAAGTGATGAAAAAATCGAATTAATCCACCTATAAGTGGTATCGTGCTTTTGAGTAGTATAAACGGACATACCCTCAACTATTTTGCTTTTGGTTCCAGTCAGCTTCTACACAGTCCACATTTGCCGATTAGATTTTCATTTATAGACGCAGGCCATTCTTTAGAAATAGATTACACAGACTTTTCACAGTCCATTTCACTCCCACTGGCAACTGTCCGTTTTACCCCACCAGTACATTTATTTCAATAATTAAAATTTTCCACTCAAAAATGAATTTACTTTTCCGTACATACCTAATATCGCTTCTCTGTAAACTTACAAACCGTAGTATAACCATCAGCGAAATGAATTTTGATATGAAACCACTCAAAGTGCTTAATATCGAAGCAGCTAAAATTACATCCACACGAGGAATCATGTCTGGTTTTCGATATTTGTTTCCTTTTTCCACTTTTGATCAGTATTCATTGCCGGAGGGTGGCTTACATATTATAGGATAACATGTAGAAGGTGTTCTCATTAACATAAATCTGAAATTCAAAATGTAACTATACAAATCAACCACCAGGGGGTCTCCGTAGCCACATTGGTTGCGCGTTCGCTTAGTAAGCGATCGATCGTGAGTTCAAAACTCAGGGCCCCCATTGACCATCTTTGTGTTGTTACAGAATAACTACGTCCACGCAACAATCATCAGCGATGGAGATCGATCCATGGTCGAAATAAGATCGGTTCATCCATACAACTGCTCTGCTCTGCAAGACATATCGGGCTGCTTTTCTGTAAATAACTCAACAATGATCAATCAACTGTCTTCGCTGTCCGGTCTAATTAGATAATGGAAGAACAGAAGTAAAACTCTGACACCTAAATGGCTACTGTGTAAATATCTACCATATGCAATGGTATAGAATGGAATACTCTAACGCCGAAAAATGGCAACTGTGTAGTGTGCTAATTATAGATATGATAAATATGTGACATGTACACGATTAAAATTCGGCTCTATTACAGCTAAAATGCTAATGAGCCTAAAATAAACAAAAAGGATAAAAAAAAATCAACCACCTGTCCATATTACCCCACTGTCCGTATTATCCGCGGTTCCCCTATATGAAATAGCAGATCATGGAAAAATCAAAATCCAAATGGTCGCAGTCCCCAAATAACTAATTACTATTGACGTAGGACTACGTCTAACCGGAAGATATAGGGGGTGAAATGGAAATCTAGGCACTGAACAAGTAGGAAAAAATGCAAGATTGAAAGTACAGTAATTTACACTTATCTCGACATTTAGCTAATTGGACGGACCTGTAATGCGACATATTTAGTTGGACATTTTTGTAAACATAGAGTTCGGGGTCCAAATTATGACCCCACATTGAAAGTCGACACTGTACCACTGTCATCGCAAATGTTCAATTACAGGTTAAAATTACCGATACTGAGTGGTGGTAATGCGTCGTGCCATTGAATGTAATTTACTGTAAAATATGTCACAAGCTGGATGGGAAGAAATTTTCCAACTGTGAAAGCTGTGGCGAGTGGCAAATGCAATCGTTAAACAGAAAGGTTTAGCCGAACAAGATGGGGATATCGAATGATAACAAAACAATAAACTCTTTAGATTGAAGATAATTTTGTGATCCTGAAAAGGACCCTTTTTAGCCTGCATGTGAATCCAACGAGCGAACAAATCGTAATGAATGTATTTTTTTGCCATTGCTCCCTTTTCCGCAAGGGTAACTAGGCCGAACGGATTGGTGCCGGAGCATCAGTATACCTAACAGCGATTATAGAGTTTCGGCCGTCGGAGTGCTCGAGTTGGCTTGCAAAGCTACTCACGACAATCAGAAAACCCGCATCAAGAACAGAGCAGCTTCGGTTCGGCGCTCATCAAGGCAACAATTAGTTTCAGTGAGTGGCAAAGTGTTTCTTCGGCACGTCGCATTAAATGTAATTTACTGAACAACATGTCACAAGCTGGATGGGAAGAAATTTTCCAACTGTGAAAGCTGTGGCGAGTGGCAAACGCAATAGCTAAACAGGAAGGTTTAACCGAACAAGATGGGAATATCGAGTGATAACAAAAACACAACACCAAAGGTTCTTTTCAGAACCATCAACATATTCATAAAGAGTAAACAGTAAACTAATCCATTTTTAAGGAAGATAGGTAGGTATTCACGTAGGAGAAGAAAATAAAACAATATATTTAAAATATATATTTAACAAAAGCTGTCCCCTTTGTATAGTCCTACGTCACTCCGGTTATGTCCCCGACATTACCCACCCGTCTTTTTAAATAGTTTCATTCAGCTTGACCTGTTTGTATGTATGTTTGAGTATGAGAAAATTGATCCCGTTCCTGTTGACTGATTGATCTAAAATTTGGAAGACACCTTCAATTCTACTGCCATTAATAAATTGCGTAATCCATGATCTTGAAATATTAAATTTGGCCGCCGTTAAAAAATGGCTGAATGGCTTGACTTGTAGAATACATTACATTATGAACAACATAAATTCGAAAAGGTTGCCGCCACATAAATGGTTGACTATGTATTTTCTGTAACTCCCTCAATATAGGTATCAAATGAAATTATTTGACCAATAGAATACATCATGAAAATATTCCGAAGAAAAAAATAAAAAACGTTAGATTTCCATTATCTACAGTTAGTTGTTGCATCATATACCCCACGATTTTATATTAGTCTTCATTGCCCTAGATTAATGAAGGAACGGATGTGATAACTACTAACTGTTACTTGTCTAATTATTTTCTAGCTTTTAGTACATTAAACCGTTTAACTTGAAAAGTTTTTTTACTTGTTTTATTTTCTAGTTTCTAGTGAATTATCTGTATCATTAGTATACTTCTCTACAGTAAAACCATTCAATTTTTTTTTTCTAAATTTTTATTTCCTACCTAACTTCCTTCGGAATATTTTGATGATATACTGTATTCTATTAGTCAAATCATTTCATTTGATACCAACATTGAGGGGATTGTAAAAAATACATAGTCGACCATTTTGTGGCGGCGACCTTTTCGAATTTATGTTGTTCATAATGTAGTGTATTCTACAAGCCAAGCCATTCAGCCATTTTTGAGCGGCGGCCAAATTGAATGTTTACGCAGTTTTATAATGGCAGTAGAATTAAAGGTTGTTTTCTAAATTTCAGATCAATTAGTGTTCAGGAACGGGGTCAAATTTCAATTAATGTGGAACAACCCTACAAACACTCAAACATACATACAAACAAGGGCAAACTGAATGAAACCATTGAAAGGAAATTGTCCATTTGGGAACTGCGGCCATCTTGGATTTGCATTTTTCATAAATAACTGTGTTTCACTAGTCAATTCCTTTCATTGGATGTCCATATTGATGGGGTTCTAAGAAAATATGTAACCCGCCATTTTGGAATTTGCATTAAAAAAATATTTTGAAAAAAAAAATTATAAAAGAATTATAAAAAAATGGGCAGGTTTAATCCATCCACCATATAGTCCGGACCAAACGATTGCCATTTTTTTCTCGCATGGGTATTAAGAAAACCGGTATTCGCGTATTCTCGAACGTACCGCTCAAAATACATTCAAGGCCCGTTATTTACTACATAAAAATCAACTTGGTATTGAGTTGAGACGGCGACGTAGCACGTTAAAGGATCCGAAGAAGAAGAAAATATCAGATCGAGATTGTTCAGGTTTATGGGCTAAATCAGAAATGAAATGACAGAAATAACACCTGTAAACTATAAAAAAAAACAAATATAATCAATAATTACGAAAACAAAATCCCGAATTTTTTGCAATTATAATATACACTAGTTAGACTAGTTAATTGGCTACAATTTTATATGTTGATTATTTGAATCGATTCAATAGTCCAAAAGCCATGAATTTTAAAAAAATATTTTTTTGGAAAAAAAGTGAAAAAGTGATTTTTTGGACCACCCAAAAATGGAAATGGTCACCCTAGCGGAAAAAAAATACGGGTGTAATTGTTTGCGATAAAAAACAAATCTACCACTTTTCACGATACTCTGAGAACCACTATATCGGTTTGGCATGAAATGACTGATAAATGACTCGAGCTATAGTCAGCAGTGATTTATGAGAGTAAATATGAACAAGGATTTATCAAAAATCAAATCGATTGTTTTATGATTCAAGATTTTACTATCATTAGGAATTGTGAAAATTGATAAAAATTAAATCAATGCACAATGGTCCAGGAGATGCATTTAAGTGGAAATTAGCATTTAGAGCTCGACAGTTATTCTCTAGACAAAAACTAACTGAGACAAAGTTGTTACATATGATAGAGCGCTCATTTTTATTTTATCAAAAATAGGATGACCAAAATTTTCGATGAAATAAAAAATATAACTTTCTTATCTTTAGAGATAGAGGCAAATACAGTTCGACAATGTTGTAGTCCCAATTATTTAAGACATCTTTGTAAAACAAAGTTTTTCTCTATCTCTTGAAATAACCGATATAGCGCCTTTTTCCTAATTTGCGTTGGAGTCACCATTAAAAAACTGTTTTTTTTTTGCTCTAACTTTTATGTTTCAAATTTTACATGCAAACTGTCTTCGATAGACTTTTAGGGCTTACTAATACAAACATTTGTCGATGCAGAACTTGTCAATATCTCAGCTTTACTCAAAGTTATTGATATTTCTTCCCAAAAAAACATGCTCTTTTCATTTGTTTGTCATTCTCTCTGGGTCAAACGTAAACAATGTTTATTGGCGGCATTTGAAAGAGCATACTTCACTCTACATGATGTGTGATTTTCAGAACTATGTTATTTTTTGTATTTGATTAAATTAAAATTTTCATGAGTTTTTGAGTAAAAAACCATCAATAACTTTGAGTAGGATTAAAATATAGACAAGTTCTGCATCACAAAATGTTATTATCGATAAGCTCTAAAAGTCGTACGAAGACAGTTTTGATGTAGAATTTGAAATATAAAAGTTAAAGCAGAAAAACACGTTTTTTCATGGTCACCCTAATGCAACTTAGAAAAAAGCGTTAAATCGATTATTTTAAAAGATAGAAAAAAGCTTTGTTCTACAAAGTTGTTTAAAATAGCTGGGGCTATAACATCGTTGAACTATGTTTATCTCTATCTATAGAGATAAGAAAGTTAGATTTATCATTTCGTCGACAATTTTGGTCACCCTATTTTTGATAACATAAAAATGAGCGCTCTATCTCCCACAAAGTTGCTTTTAGCGCCTTCTGTATGAGTTGCATTAGGGTAACTATGAAAAAACGGGGTTTTTTACTCTAACTTTTATATTTCAAATTCTACATCAAATTGGTCTTCGTACGACTTTTAGAGCTTATCGATACCAACATTTTGCGATGCAGAACTTATCTATATTTTAATCCTACTCAAAGTTATTGATGGTTTTTTACTCAAAAACTCATGATTGCAATTTTAATTTACTCAAACACAAAAAATAACATAGTTCTGAAAATCACACATCATGTAGAGTGAAGTATGCTCTTTCAAATGCCGCCAATAAACACTTTGTTTACGTTTGACCCAGAGAGAATAACAAACAAATGAAAGCATGTTTTTTTGGGAAGAAATATCAATAACTTTGAGTAAAGCTGAGATATTGACAAGTTCTACATCGACAAATGTTTGTATTAGTATGCTCTAAAAGTCTTTCGAAGATAGTTTTCATGTAAAATTTGAAACATAAAAGTTACAGCAAAAAAACAGTATTTTTTCATGGTGACCCTAACGTAACTTAGAAAAAAGGCGCTATATCGGTTATTTCAAGGGATAGAGAAAAGCTTTGTTCCACAAAGATGTCTTAAATAATTGGAGCTACAACATTGTCGAACTATGTTTAGCTCTATCTATAAAGATAAGGAAGTTAGATGTTTTATTTCATCGACAATTTTGGTCACCCTATTTTTGACAACACAAAAACGAGTGCTCTATCATAAATAACAACTTTGTCTAAGACAGTTTTTGTCTAGAGATTAACTGTCAAGCTCTAAATGCTAATTTCCACTTAGATGCATCTCCTGGACCATAGTGCATTGGCTACACGGCCAAATTGCTATGGACGGAAGATTATTATTTTCGATTAGTGGTATCAGTAGCCTGTACGCTGGAAAATGACTTGGTGGTTGTTCCTTTTTTTTTTTTTGGCTCGGCAATCATAAATTGCCAGTGAGATTGGGAAAATGTATTCCTAGACATGGATAATGCCTTGAACAAAATTATATGCTTCATTTTCACGCATTCCTGGAATGATGTACATATCAATTACTTTTACTAAACGACAGTATCCGAATACAAAAATATTCGATACCTGTATAATTTCCGTTTCCTAGTCAATCGGCCACCAGAATAGTATTCCGAAGTGTAACTCTGGAACCGGAGATCCGCCCACCGGAATGGATCAACATAACCCAACACACATCCCCAGAACAGGGGTGTGAGGGTTATCTCTAGGGGGAGGACGGGTTGCGGGCCGATGTACCGTTCACCACAATTTGCCAGCAAAACTTTCCCTTAAAAATTTTGTTGTCATACTGCAAGCATCCCTGTGAACTAAGGGAAGGCAATGCATCACCACTCTTCACCGAGCTTTCGTAAACAGCATCCATGGCCCGAAGAAATGTAAAGAAATACACTCCCCACTCCCCTTTTCTCATAGAAAAGTCATCATGTGCTTTGGGAGTGTGCATGTGTCTGTGGTAGAGCCATGGGTGGGGGTGTATTTCGGTGAATGCTAAATTTTGAACCGGACAAGAGGAAAAATATTGGTGAAGACATCGCTGATGAAGACCCCAGGGACACAAAATGCTATTATATTTCCGGCTGCCACTGTGAGAAAAATGGAATCCGCCCAGTGCCACTGTGCGATCGCGTCTCATAGCTGGGAACGGGGTCATACAAAATGGAGTGATTCCAACATGCACGGAATTCCGTAACAACCAGCAATCCATTCACTCGAGACTATCAAAGAACCAGTGCTGCTCGTGACAATTTTCTTCTCGTGAAATACAGTTTCCCGCTTGATTGCATCTTTCACTCAGATTGAGGGCGATTCTGTGCTGGGGAAAAATACTACCCAACATCGCTCTTAATCTTTATCCGGGAGATCAAATATTTTTTTCCTCCATTTACACAGTTAATGGGTATCATTGAGTCGCAAATAGCCTTCGAAAATTACCTTTCGCCGGGCACCGCCGTTCCGAGCAGCGCAATCCAACAAACTCCCCCCGATAAGAAAGCTCATTTATCCTTCACGTGCCGCATTTGCATACCCGAGACATCCATTTCAGGATCACGCGCGTACGCAACACTTTCGCCGATTTTCCGAGCGAATGTACACACATATTTCTTTCTTATCGCTTGCGGATCAACTCGCCGTTTGCCGAGCGGATGAGAATTTGTTTATTAAACAACACTTTCCACCGCACACGGCTACATTCCGCCAGCGCGACCATATTGGGAATGAGCGCAGTGAACAGGACCATAAAATTAAATTGGACGGAACGGAAAAAAAGTTTGCGAAATCTCTTTTTAATTTACTTTTATATCCTTTGCTCAAACTTTTATCCCGATGAGGTGGGGTATGTTTGTTTGTGTGTATGTGTATAAACCGGGACGAACCGTGGTCCAGCAGTGCAATACATTCCAATTATCGGCACGATACGATCAAACTCTGTTAATCCTTTCCCTGCTCCCGGAAAGTATTACAATCGGTTCGGACGGTGACACTCCTAATGCTCTCCACTGCTGCTAGATGATTCCATCGCCGCTGCGATAATTTCCGCCGTCGGCAGAACGGACAAAAACGCCACTCGGTGAAGACGCAAAACTCCGACAGCATCCCCGGAACTCCCCGGGCAGGATAAGTGGCGTCGTAAAATCGCTGGAAATTAATCCACTTTAATTGAAATTTATTCAATTTCTATCTCGAGGGGATCCTCCTCCGCAGCCATTGCATTGCTGGCAGTAGCAGTAAAAAGTAATTTTATGTTCATGGACCAAAAAAAAAAGTCACTCCACGATGTACGCGGAAAATTCCACACTGCACCTTGGGTGGCCAAAACGGTTGGCGCAAGGATGGCGAGGGATAAAACAGAGTGGAGTCGATCATGCAGAGCGAGATTGGAGCGAAAAAAATAATCCCGCACGACTGATTTTCAGCTGACTTAATACTTCTCCTTGCGCGCTGTGTGCGAAATGTTTTCGCACAAAGTGATGATTTGAATTTCTACTCCTGCTGTCACTTTTTTTTCTGTTGCCCCCCGTTCCCGCATTTACCAAGTGATGCAATTTTCTCCAATTTATTCACGTTCCACCGGCGGAAGCGGAGAATTCGTGGAGAAAAATGTTTGACAAAGTTTTGAGGAACCAGCGCAAGTCCTACCACACAACGCGAGATGGGAGCAAGAAAAACATTGCACAAGTCAAATGATGTTTCGATATTTATTTTGCTGAGCAGATTAAGGAAACCGACGCGGAGGTTAAGGAGGCTAGAGCAGCAGCAACCAACCCAAGAGAAGAAAACGGAGAAAAACTATACCTTCTCTACGAGAAAAGCTTTTCTGAGACAGGTCCTACACAGCGGGTGGCGTTGGTGCAGCACCGATTGTTCGCGACTGTAGATGTGATTGAAAAGTCGGAACAGAAGTAGCAGTTTGTTTGGAAATCAGGAATAATCAAAACTGATTCAATTTGCAATTTTCGATTTGTGATTTTTCCTTTACTTCGCCAAGACGAAGAGCCTTTTTCGTTTAGTTTACCTTTTTTTTCTTCTTTTCCCAGATCAGATCGGTTTTGTTGGTTTTGTTCACGAAACAAAAAAATGCATCGTGGATTTTGTAGCTATTAAAATTTAGTTTCGATCTGTTGACGATTCAAGGAGAAGTTTTGACTTCTGAAGACATCAACTTGTTGTTGATACAATGAGACGATTATATCGGAGCTGGTATTTGGTAGATTATATTTCAATTTTGTTTAGCAATACGATAACATAAACAGAAACTAACAGAAATCAAATTTAAATAATTATTATGTGGGTTTTTCTTTCCATAAAAACATTTATCAATATATGTTTTCCTTACCCCTCCTGTACTCGCGCGCAAAATCGTAACTCGTATACTCACAGATTGTGCATGTCTCTGTAATATTGCTATTGTGTATATTTAGGCCTTATTGCTATTTATTTGAACAAAAAGATATAATTGAATGAAAAAAAGTAGAAGGGTCTGAGCCTAGCGGCACGGACGGAAGTTTGACGTAAGACTGTGAAGGTTCAGAATACTTGGTTATTTTAAATGTAATTCTGTTCATTGTTCAGAAATCTGTTAGTTCAACCTTTTTGAAACTCTAAATAGTAGCCTTGAAAAAGAGCCGTTGTTGTACCTTCAAACGGTTTGTAACGAACAAAACAAAGAAAGACAATAAGCTACTGGCAGGAAGTTCAACTGTACAGTGATAGACATTCGTTCAGCCGCACTTGAAAAAAAAAACTTGAAACACTTACAAAACAACTAGGAATGTTCTTTTTATCGGGATACTTATTTGATGTAGTGATAGTATATTTAAGTCACTTTTTTTGAAAGGACGTGCGTCACAATCACACACACACATACACAAGGCGGCATCGGTAGATATAAACATTCAAACGTCGCTTTTTCCCGAGACATACGTTTAGCCGCAGGGCATAAAAATCGAGTTTTCGCATAATCACCAAGCCTTTATCTGTGTTTTTTGAAAAAAATACTTGGGAATGTTCAATTTACAAGATAAATATTAGATGTGCAACGTAAGAAGTTGGTCAGATTAGTGATTTACGTAGAATTTAAAGGAATGGCGAAATGTATTCTATTGACGGAAGAGGGGCGGAAAATAATAAAGATATTCAGTGAACAAAAGTTTTCTAATCGCTCGATCGTAACAAAAATTGGTCTATCTAAGAAAGTGGTACGGAATTTCTTTAAATAGTGCCAGAAATATGGGATATAACGACTAACGAATGGGAACGCCAAAGTTACGAAAACGGCGAAAACGTTCAATTCAGATGGTCCGGACTGTTACAGTTGCTATTGGTACAATTTAAGTCAACGGCATGTCGTGAGATCGAAGCGAAACTTTGGGGGCGGAAGTTTGACAGTGTGGGGAGCCGTTTCCTATCACAGCAAGCTTCTCATTTGTTTCATTTTCACCCGAATGAACTCCGAAAAGTATCTTCAATTACTGGAGGACGTTTTGATTGACCATATTGAGAATAACGCTACTGGGGATGTCGTTTTTTCAGCAGGATTATGCATAGTTCCACGTTTCCAAGCAATCGAAGGCATGGTTTGCCGAGAAGGACATTCCGCTTCTTGAATGACCTGCTGGCAGTCGATTACAATCCCATAGAGAACCTATGGAGAATCTTGGCCGAGATGGTCTATGCAAACGGATGACAATTTGACAACATTTCCAGTCTCAAGGCAGTAATTCAGAAATGTTGGGCTATAATCAATATGGCAACACTTTAAAAGCTGTCTGACTCGATGCCAAATCGAGTTTTCAAAGTGATCCAAAATGGAGGTGGACATACTAAATATTAGCTACCGATTGGACTCGAAATTTGCCGCACAAATTTACTTTTATTGAAATTTTAGGATACGGCTAAACGAATGTCCACCCTGATTCCACATATTTGAATTACTTAGAAAACAAAAAGTGAATTTATATTTATACTTTATACTTTTTTTTAGAATGGATTCGATGAAAATATACTTTTATGAGCAAAACTGTACAAAGAATTGACTTATTTTAAAAAATATTGAGGAAAAATAGGGTGCGGCTAAACGAATGTCTACCACTGTATAACTGAGAATTATTAATGAATATCAGTGGGGCACATAACTGGGTGGAATGGTAGATGACGTATATGTGAATCGGTAAACAAAAAAAAACAAAAAAAAAGGAAACGAAAAAACAGGTTGAAAATATTCACGATTTCTGGATATTTTGAGGTAAAATACACATGAAATCATGAAGTTGTTTCATGTTTAATGGATAGCTATGATATTGTGATTTCTTTCCATTTCTTTTCTATTGTCGGGAGCAGTAGATTTTTCGGTGAAATAATGTTCGATTGCAGACTATCACAATCAAGTCGAATTGGTTATACTGTTCAATCTATCTAGGAATTTAGTCATTGAGAATTATGAATATGAGTCATGAAGAAATTTATTATTTAATTTCGTTTCATTTTTGTGATGCGATGTAATGCCGATCTCAATAAGTCTTCGCATGATAAACGCAGCCTCCTCCTAATTAATGAACGATCACTGTATGGGTGACACTTTCCTCGTTGCTTTGCTGAAATCTTGCATGAAGTTTCAGTGATGCATGAAATCTTGCATCTGATTACTTTAACATCTTGCTAATTTGTTAGATAGAACGAGTTATTGCACGCAATTTTGTACAACATTCATGGGAACGAAGTTGGAAGAAAGAATGCGTAATACATGATTTACCTTCGCATCCACTCGCAAAACATGTGTCCTTCATTTGTTGAATTACTCACTTGTTTTATTATTTCCACTGTTGATTTTTTTTTTTTTTTTTATTAAATCGTTTATTTTTACAGGCTCAGTTACATAAGTTTAAAGGAGCCAAACTCCTATTTGTATAGTTACAAGTATATATAAACATTTTTTATTAATTCTAATGTTAATGAAGTAGAGAACCGATTACTCGCGGCTTGCTCGAGTTTAGAAGGGTGACATTTTGTTTCAGGAAAAGGATGGGATATAAGGATATGTTGACAATGTTCACACTCACATTCGCACTCACATTCATCATACTCAATTCTTAAGCCTATCTTATATCTAACATGTATTTACATTTCACCTTATTCTATTGTTAGTAAGAAGGGATTTGATTTCTCGCGAAGGGAAAGGAAAAGGAGAATATAAGGATATAAGGACAATCACACACGAAGATTGATAGCTTTTAGGAAGACATATATTTGGGACATGTAATCAAGGTCTAAACCAGCTAACACATCTCTCACCGGCACATTGGGCTGCCTTCCTCTAGCCCAAGAGAGTTTTCTAAATTCGATCTGGCAACAAGATACTCCTCGCACGACCAAACAACGTGTTCGATGTCGTGGTAACCTTGGCCACAAGCACAGATATTGCCATCGGCAAGATTAAAACGAAAGAGTAGCGCGTCTAACGAACAGTGATTGGACATGAGTCGAGAGAAGGTGCGAATAAAGTCCCGACTTAAGTCCAGACTTTTGAACCATGGTTTGAGGCTAACCTTAGGGATAATCGAGTGAAACCACCGGCCCAATTCATCTTCGTTCCATTTACGTTGCCAGTTAGCGATGGTATTTTTACGGACTAAAGAATAAAATTCATTGAAAGCGATTTGACGCTGATAAATATCGCCTTCAATTGCACCTACCTTTGCCAATGAGTCAGCCCTCTCGTTACCCGGAATTGAGCAATGTGAAGGGACCCAGACAAAGGTAATGACATAACAGCGTCTGGATAAAGCACTCAAAATTTCTCGTATTCTCTCAAGGAAGTACGGCGAGTGCTTTTCCGGCCTCACTGAACGGATAGCTTCGACAGAGCTAAGACTATCCGTTACAATGTAATAGTGTTCAACAGGTCGTGAGGCGACGCTGTCCAGCGCCCAATGTATTGCTGCCAATTCAGCAATATACACAGAGCAAGGATTCTGAAGACTGTGGGAGGTGCTAAAAATTTCGTTGAACACTCCAAATCCTGTGGACTCATTCATAGAGGAACCATCAGTAAAGTACATATTATCACAATTGACACGCCCATACTTTGCATTGAAGATCGTAGGAATGATCCCCGATCGATGATAATCTGGAATTCCATGGATTTTCTCCTTCATGAACAGATCAAAATGTACAGAGGAATTGATGTAGTCAGGAAAACAAACACGGTTGGGAGTATACGAAGAAGGATCAACATGCATGGAGATGAATTCATGATATGAGCTCATGAATCCTGAATGAAAATTTAGCTCGATAAGCTGCTCAAAATTTCCGATCACCAATGGGTTCATAACCTTACACCGGATGAGGAACCGAAGAGATAATAAATTGAAGCGATCTTCCACTGTTGATGTCTCAGGCGAAAAAAAATCTGGGTAAATTTGCCGTCTAACGGTATATATTATAACATATACCGTAAGAACGATTCTGCGTAATATTCATTTGAAAACTCTTAATAATCGTTACATTTTTCGTAGAGTGACCCCCCTATATAGAAATCAAAGACGTAGTCCTACGTCAAAATCTTAGAAAACATTTTTGCAAAAAAATCAGCATTAGTAATCATTTAATTTAACCACCTCATTGATTCTCGGTCTGTCCGACCGTTCGTGTGAGTGTAGGAAGGTTAAGGATATCGATCTTCAAATGTGATTGTTCTTACATCCTAATCCCCTTCTGTCGCGGCCAGCAAAGAAACACAACTTTCTAGTTTTTTTAAACACTTTATTCACAAGCCAAAAGCAAATACTTGACTAAAAAAACACTTCACACACTATCCGCTTCGCAGCCTTGAACCTGGATATGCGCCTGGAAAACAAAGAGCAATGAGTCTAGTTATTAAACATAAATACATTGTCACTTACCTTTTTCACATGGAACCACACTATTTGTATCCCACACTAGCAGTTCACAAAACACAAACAACCAGGGGTTAGACATCAATTGAATATAGGCTACCCAAAATCAAAATCAATATGGCGTCATTTGTTTATCAACATATCATTTACGAGGATTGAAATCGAAAAATGCGCTGCTTTATTCTAACTGCATGAGCGATTTTCATATTTCGGTTTCACATGGAGGTGTTCACATTTAACATGGAGTTTAAAGTTAGCCACTATTCGACTATATAATCGGACCGAGTTGTAAACAACAGTAATTGATTGAACCAAAATGTCAGTAAACCGCAGCAATATTGGGTACACTGGCAATATGAGGGATTTGACGTTTTAGTCGTACCCCTGCAAACAACAGCATGACAAAACAACGTATAAACAATCACAACACAGAAACAATACCAAGCGAATTGTCAAAGGACAGGAACGCATGGAAACGGATCCGCTATTCAAATGACTATGGGATCGATCGTTTAAAAGGAGCATGAAATGTTAAGAACAGGTTTAGAGGCGAATGAACTGCAAAGTCTCTCAAAAACAAAAAAATTAATAAGAACAGTGTTCAGACGCAATAAAACCTTCGATCAGTATAGATCATCATCTTATCTATATTCGATCTCATCACTCTCTACATCATCATCGGGTAGCCAGTCTACTCTCATCTCTACTACTCTTGGAAACTCTGCTTAGATACCTCTCTGGGCGGAGACACCTTCTTTCGTGCTTCGCGAGCTATCGGTTCCCTTCTTACTAATATTAGAATAAGTTAAATTTTAAATACATAATAAATATAGGACTTGTTTTATGAAATGAGTGTGATGAGTGTAAGTGTGAGTGCAAACATTGTTACAATTTCCTTACATTCCATTCTTTTCCTGAGGAAAATATGTCACCCTCCTAAACTAGAGCCCCGAGATACCCAGATCATAAAAAGTGGTAAGTATTTTTTACTACTGCGCAATTTTGAATACTAAAAACTGATACAATGAACAACAGTTCTTTTTTTGTAATAAAGGTATTTAACAAATCTAGATTTTAATTTCTAGGTTCATATTAATTCAAATTATATATATCTCTGAGATATCTCTGATCTGCAAACCTCAAATATCGAAATCCTCTATTAGGTGGCCATTGATTATAATGGTAAAACTTACTTCCAAAGTGAGATTTCCTAGAAGTAGATAAAATTTTCTGGATTAGACACAAAAATGTTCTTTTTTGTCGATACTGCTGTAGACAAAATTATTTGTATAAAGCAATTTCACATAGAATTGATCGAGAAGTGTGCTCAGACCATTCAATTTTTTCATCTTATATTTTTCATTATAATATGACAAACTTCATTAGTCGATACATTTTTTTATGATTTCCCATCCAAAATTAATGAACATTTATTCTTATGCCGTAACTATAATCTAACTATCACATTTTTTTAAACATATATTTTTATTATTATTTAATTTACAAAAATAGTGACTTTATTTCATATATCGAGAAATGATGCCATATCAGCTGGATGGAGATGCAATTTTTTATTTCAAAATTTTAAACGAATTTTACGATAATAGCCTCTCAAAATTGTTGTTTTCTGATAAAGAATTCATTACCTAAAGAGACAAACAATTGTCTACTCATGATGAAATAATTAATCGAACTTGATACAAAAAAGGAACAGCTGTGAGAATGGTAAACAATTCAAAAACTCATTACAACAGTGATAGTGCGACTATCACATATGAAAAGCCATCGATAGAAATGAAACATTTTTCCTCCAAATGATTGTAATTTGTGTGAAACAAAAATAATTATGTTTTACGTTGCAAAAATTTTGACAATCGAGTCTTACTTTTCCGTTTCTTTAGAATTTGTTTAATATCGTTATCATATTTTGACAACAACTATTTTTGATTTAAATAATTTCGAACTTTCCCTTTTCCTTCCAAACGTGCTGTTTGACAAATGGTAATCAAATGAAACACTTTTCGAATTCAACTGAATTGAAGGAATCTGAGCGAAGCATGTGTCAATCCAATTCAATGCTTTGTAGTGAATTACGTTCTTCGTTGCAAGTAATTGCAATGAATAATTCGGAATAGCATGTCATTTTGGCAAATGCATAATTAACTTGATTGTTTCTGTCAACCAAATTGAGGCTCCCTAGGCACTCTGCAACTGGTTCTCTGACATCCAACTCCTATCTTTTTTACTTTTGCTGCAATATCATTTTCAACAATTCCCGGTGAGCTTTCAACAAAAATCTTCAAACATCACTCCACTTACTCCACTGTTCTTACAATAGCCAATTAACCTTCATCTTCACATTGAAATTCTACATTCTTTCTTACAATAAGTCGTATTCGAAAAATATAAAAAAAACTGTAAATAATTGGGTTTTAAATTCTTTATAATTGTATCATACATATTCGAGTCGAGAGCAGTTCCAAATGAAATGGTCCTAAAAATGCAGATTTTAAAAACATGTAAGGTACCGTTCTGTATCATATTTCGGACAACATCATATTTCGGAAACTTTGTTCTAATATCTTGAAATACTTAATGCACTGATGATATAACTATAAAATTAATATCACAATTGCTTCTTTAGAGTAATCTCTTGGTTTCACTATCATTTCATATTAGAACTACATTTTAATTATAACATAATCGTCAAGTATCCGTTCATCAACATTTAAATTTCTCCCGTGTTTCATCAGTTCTCATCATCGTTAACAGTTTACTGTGATTGCTTGGTAGGTAGGTGTTTCGCAGTTGACTATAAAATATAATCAAGTGTTATTTAATTTTCGTTCAAAAAATTACAAAATAAAGTGTCCGAAATTTGAATTCAATCTGTCCGAAATTTGATCTAGTGTCCGAAGTTTAATTTTTATTCGCTTCATTTGAAAAGCATTTCATTCGATGATTTTTTTTATGTTTTCAATCAAATAGGTATCAAAGTAGAAAGCTTAAAAGCATATTGAACTAATTTATTAAAAATATCAACCAAATAATACCTATGCATAAAGTTTAGACCTGTTTTCTGCATCATATGCCTTAAGCGTCCGAAATATGATTCAGAACGGTAAATGATTTTGGTTTGTCCAGCCGAAAATATGATCATGGTTTGTCCACTATTTTGAATGCTCTAATTCAGCGCTCCTTTGTAAAAAATTTTTTTTCTGGATTATAACACTTACAAATATTGTAAACATCATGCTTGCACACCATTTGTATCACAATTATATAGCTAAACCATTAAATTAACGCATTTTGATGAACTCAATTCTGATCATGAGTTGTCCCATTCAATGATGTTATTTTGTCCACATGATTTCTATGGCAACCGCTTGGCGAGCTGCAGTTTGTTTGTTTTGTTTTGTTGTTGTACGATGCAGAAATAAAGTTTGTCTGTGTTGAGTTTTTTTCACCATTTCGAAGGTGTAGAAAAGGCAATATTCTGAAGAAAGCCTAAATTATGAATGGTACAATATGATGACAGTAAACCCAAGCAATGATAAATGCAACTTGAAAATTCGAATGTTTTCATTCAAAAATGGTGATTTATAAAACCGGACAAACCATGATCATTTTTTGGGCAAACCATGATCATAATTCCTATTTAAGAAAAATTATTAAAAAACATAAAAATTTGAATAATTTCAACACCTTATGGTAGTATTAGCAACTAGGGACTTGGGGCTTTTCAACAAACCCAAACTCGTATCGATTATGTGTGATTTTCATGAAGAAAAATCGATTTGCATTTACTAGTAGCGTAAAAATACTCCAAATCGGACAAACCAAGATCATTTACCTTATTTTTGATTCAAATGAAAGTTTATATTCCGTTTGGGTTGGGGGATTTTTTGACTCAAGTATAACTTTTGAAAAGGGCGTATCGATGTTAGTAAGAGAAATCTTTGATAATTCATATCTCAAAACTATGACTCGTACCGAAATAGTATCTTAGTAATAGAGTATTGATGTTAAAATGGGAAAAAATATAACCTGAGAAAAAAAATTAGTTCTTTTTTTTAATTACATTTTTATTTTTTTTTTATTTTCTTCATATGAAATATAAGTCATATAGAAAAACACGGTATAACACGACAAACATATCAAGAGAGCCTATCTATATATATATAAAAATGAATTGATGTCTGTCTGTCTTCCTGTCTTTCTGACTGTCTGATTCTTATGGACTCGGAAACTACTGAACCGATCGACATGAAAATTGATATGTAGGGGTTTTTGGGGTCGGGGAAGGTCCTTATGATAGTTCGAGACCTCTTCCCCCTCTCTAAAGACGCGTCCACATTACGCCAATCGGCCTTGGCCGCCTGGTAAAGCCGACTGAATGTGGACGTACCGCCCGGGCTTGCCGACGTGCCGAAAACCGACTCGAATCAAACCGAACCCAACCCGAAACAAGTGGGTCTGGTTCGGGAAAGTCGAACCAAAACAAAACGAAGTAAATTAGCGTTGACGACATTGTGCTTCGTGTGTTCGTGACGGCTTCCTGCATCCGATGGGACTTCGGCTTCGTGCACCCGATGGGGCGTCCACATTACATAACGAACCGAATATGCCGCCTGGTACAGGACGATCGGCATCATTCGGCATAATGTGGACGCGCCTTAAGGAGGGGCTGCCATGCAAATTAAACACACATTTCTAAATTACTCGAGAATTAAACAAGTAAACGAAATAAAAATTTGGCATGTGGAGGTTTTAGGATACAATAAATGTTTCTATGGTGGTTAGATATTCCTCCCCCCCTTTCTTAGGGGGGCTGCCATACAAATGAAATACAAATTTCTGGATTACTCGAGAATTAAACAAGCAAATGAAACCAAATTAGGCATATTAAGGTTTTAGGGTGCAAACAAATGGAACCAAATTTGGCATATGGAGGTTTCAGGGAAGTGCACCCGTAGCCGGGTGGTTAGCGTCTAACATTATCATGCCGGGTGTTCGGGTTCGATTCGCGTTCTGGCCGGGGGATTTTTCGTCAAAGAAATTTCCTTCGACTTGTACTGTGCTTGCCCCTCGGAATACATCCAAGGCGTGTGTTAATTGGCTTAAGAAATCTCAACTAAGTATTAACAAATGACGCTAGTTAATACATACTTTGAGACAGCAAAAGCTCCACAGAGGACGTTAACGCCATTCAAGAAGGTTTTAAGGAGCAATAAATGTTTTTATAGTGGTTTGACACTCCTTTCTCCTCTCTAAAGAGGAGGAGGGGAGGGTGCTGAACAACTCGAGAACTAATCAAACAAATGGAATTAAATTTAACATATAGAGGTTTTAGAGATCGATAAACATTTCTATGGTGGTTCGACACTCCTCCATCCTCTCTAAGGGGAGGCTACCATACAAATGAAACACAAATTTCTGCATAACTCGAAAACTAATCAATCAAACGGAGCCAAATTTGGAATGTGAAGGTTTTTGAATAAGAGAAATGTCTCTATGATGGTATTACACCCCTCTCTCCTCTGAAATGGAGAAGTGGTCCCGTAAAAATAATACACATATTCCAACCAAACATGAAAATTTAATTTTTTTAAATGTGATAAAACGCACTCCTATATCTTCTTCTAACTATATAAATAAAAATGGATCACCGTATGTGTATCCTAGCTACGGCTGAGCTACTAACGGCTCGTTTGGTAGGAATATAAGTACAGAACTATTCTTTTTTAAATAAAATTTCGGGAATGAAAGTCCACATACTAGGTAATTCCAAACGTGATTAATGCAGCCTTTTTGATTTTCGGGTTAATGTGGATATGGGTTAGTACCATAATTGTTAATGCCATATCGGGTAGCAGCTGGAGGCTCCGGAGAAGATATTTTCAACACTGTACATTCTACCGCAAGGTGTTCTGTAGAAGAGGTATTGATGCTTTACAGGCTCGATGGAGATGTTTTTCATCTGTCCACAAACTTCGCTACAGTCCACAAAAGGCTGCCTCCATTTTAAATGTATGCTGTGCTCTACAAAATACACTGAATTCCTTTTTTACACGACTGATGCGTGCAAAAAAAAGATCGCGTAAAAAACGCATATTTTTAAGCAAGTCACGTGAAAAGAAATTGCCACATCACTGGTGCGCGTTCGTCACAACCACACTCATAAAATTTTTTCTTCTGTTTTTCTCTTCCCAACGAAGCTACGGTGGCAGGGCCAAATCGCGTAATTTCGAGTAAAACGCATAATTTCTAGAGAATCTCGTAAAATAAAATCACGTTAAAGAAGAATCCAGTATATGTGTACAGTAATGTGCCAATGAAAATAGTCATCTGTTATTTCAAAAAGTTACCCCATAAAAAATGTTCATCATTGGACTCAATCGGACTTAAGGGAGAGTGGCGCAAAGCGGTCAAAGTTTGAGTTTTTTGAAAATCGAAAAATCACCCAAGTAAAAGTGAAGTAGTAAGGGAAATCGGGGTTTTCGAAAAAAAAAATTTGATGCCAAATGTCTTAAAATTGCATGAAACGTCGAGATCTAGCGTCATCTCGAAAAAAATTGTTTTTTGTCAAAAATCGGCACTTTGAGACCTTTTTTTCGGAATACGAAACGAAAAGTATGGTTTTAGGCACCAATAAAAATAGTTATCTAGATTTTTCATTCGGAAAATGCTACGGAATGTTGATTTGCACGTTAATATACCCTATGCAAAATATCAGCTCATTCGGACTTCATTTATTTGTGTCACAGACGTTAAAATTTAAGTTGTTTAGAAAAACGAAAAATCATCGAAAATCGAGGTTTTCAAAAAAAATTTATGCCAAATGTCTTAAAATTGCATTACTTGTCGAGATTTACGGTTATCTCGAATTTTATTTTTTTTTTGTCAAAAAAAAATGTTTTTTTGGCACTTGGTCGTTTTCCGCCTGAAAAATTGATCCTTAACTCAGATTGAGCTGAAATTTGGCATAGGTTGTTTTTTCGAAGTGGGGAACATTTTGTATAGGGCTTTATAGACTTTTTGCAATTTTAGGGTCGATTTTTTCCCATACGTTCATTGGCTAGGGTGCCTACTCACTAGAATATAAATTAAAGCATTGTTTGTTTATAATGACACAAAGCAGCAAGATTATCACCTGGTCTTATAGAAGTTGGACAGAGTGTATATAATGATACACTCGACCAACTCTTCAACAACTATGGATTGTCTGAAAAGCATATACTTTTCCGTGTTCATTGAAAAACGGAGAGACGAATCATCTGGAGAAATCCAATATTTCATCTGAAATCCGTGTTCTGGTTATTCAGAAAAGCTTGGCTTCTCCCTAGCCGCTATGGTCGTATGTAATTGGCCCACTCTGACTGTATACTATTACTGATTTTTGCTAATCATTCAAAATGAATTTATGCCATAAATCTGGCTGTTTGCAACATTAAGAAGAGGTTAAGAAGTTCTTAATTGTTTTCAACTATTAACTCATTTTTTTCTTATTTTGTTACTTAGTCCGGTCTGACTTAACACCGCCCATTAGTATTTTTATCTGGATGTGTGTGTAAATTTTTATCTGGATGTGTGTGTAAATTTATTACACTAAAATATCGGGGGGGAAAAATTCTGTTCCTTCAAAGTTTTTCTGAACTAATACATTTTTTTGCGAAATGAATCAATCCAAATTAAAAATCCAATTACCTTTATCAACAAAATTTTGTTTGATTCCAGAACATTTCTGTAGGATTTTTCAGTACAGAGATATTTTTGTTTGAATGAAGAGAATACTTCTTCGTCTTTGATGTACATGGTCATGATGTACATTAGGGTGGCAGCGAAAATGGTCATGTCAAATTGTCGACCATGTACATTTTGATTATTGACCCCAAAAAAATGATCTATGCAAAGTTTCTGCTCGATCGGACATGATTGATAGAGGTGCCTCAAGTGCTCAAAGTTTTAATTTTTTGATTCTCGAAAATCTTCCAAGGGGGAGTAAAGGAAATTCAGAAAATCGATTTTTTTCGATGCCAAATGACATAAAAATGCATAAAACGTCGAGATCTGGTGTTATCACGAAAAAAAATTTTGGTCGAAAATCGACTTTTTGGGACTTAGCCTGAGTGGTCAAAAAATCAAAACTTTGAGCGCTTTGAGGCACCCCTAAATCATGTCTGATTGAGCTGTCACAAAATGTCGATTTTCGGGCAAAAATTTTTTGTCGAGATGACATTAGATCTAGATGTTTCATACATCTTTATGTCATTTGGCACCGAAAATCAAAACTTTGGAAGAAAGTAGTTGAAAACGATGAACAATACCTTGTTCAAACGTGTTCTCCCAATAATTCATAAAAATGATGTATTAATTTCCATTGAAACGGTGGGTTTTTTACTCCAACAAAAAGTTGAAACAAATTAAATTTATACTACGCTTGGTACGATTATGCATTTAAGACACCCAGTGGACATATTGAAATAAAGGTATACTAAACAACAACACAGTTACAACTTTCGCTGCAAGCAACAGAGAAAAATCCATGAAAAGCGCCACCTGCGGTGACAATGGCGCAGGGCATTTAAGGACATAGCAATTCAGCTCGCTAGTAATCATCATCTCGCACAAAACTCCACTCCGATGAACAAGAGTCCACCCTCCCGGGGGGAAAATTGTAAAATTTTCCTCTAATAGAGCAAATCAGAACGTCTTATTCTGTTGGGTGCTTTCTATCTCTGTACCCCCGCGAGACAAAGTGAAATATTTATCAGATCGAATGTCCTGCGAGGAGTGGCAGGCAGCAACGTCGAGCCCGAAGCCGAACAGGAAATCAGCAGAAGCGTCACGTCCATGTTCCGGCAGCTGCCCCGTGAATGGACGGGAAGGAATGGAACACGAACCGAAAAGGAAGGAGGCCAAGACAAAACGAAGGCAGATCGCTTCTAGCGGTGATAAGAAAAAGCACTTCTTCAAGTTGGCAGACATGCCAAAAATAAATATCTCTCGCAAACGAGCAGAATTACGACACTCTGCCTTGAGTACTATAAATGTACACAACAAACGTACCGCCGCCCGCCTTTACAGATGGCGAAATACAGAATGTACTGATAATTGTAGATAATTTCTACGAACGAAAATAACTCGAAGTATTTTTTGGTCCTTCTATCCCCGGCTGAAACAGAATCTGCTTACCTGATAATTGCGCCAATTCTGCAATTCGACTGAATTACAATACGATAAAGATAAGTCGAGTATACGAATGTTTGGACAGCAATCTCCAACGCGGACTCCTTCTCCCAGCGCTATCGGTCCATCGCATCGTGTTTTTTTGAAATCATTCATTCCTATCAAACACAGTCCAGGCGGTGCCGAGGTAAATAACTGGAATAGCATCTCTTGCTTTAATCATTATTATTGTTGAAAATTGTCCCCGTCAGCTATCGTGAACGACTGGACCGACCGACCGGGCGGTGGCGGCAATGCTGATAAGGCTCACCGAATGGGCACGAAAGGAAGAAAAAAAAACTCCGAAAACAGGATCACAAATGAAATTCAAATGAATCCCTGTGGACGAATGCAAAGAGAAATCACTGTGTTGACAAAAAATGTAAATGAGAGTGCAATATCCGGTTTCCTATCGCAAGCCCCGCTTTCCGTCCACGCGAGGGTGGACACGTAACGCGGAAGCACAAATGTTTATTCCAAGCTCATTGGAATTGCAGAATGGCGTTTGAGTATTATTTTTGTGGTTATAGTCAATGTTGTGAATGATTGTTCCGCTTATTATAAGGAAGGGGGGGTTAAGCGTGGAAAGTCAAGTATTCAACCGTGAGGTGCAGGTTGGGTTCATCAGACTTTCGAATGGATTTATCAGCTTGAGCCTATTGCCTTGAGCCTAAATTTGAGCTCAATCATAACTCCATTCACCAGTATCGCTAATGTCAAAATTTGAAGCTGAGTAGCTCAGCTTTCAACAAAAATATAAAAAAAATATACCGCTCTCTTTCTTTAACTATGTAAACTATAAAAAAACAAATACAATCCATAATTACAAAAACAAAATCTAATTTGTCGCAAGCGTTCAAAGAAAATTAGCTCATTAACTTCATTTTGATATCTCGATCATCTGAATCGGTTCAGTAGTTATGCTCAAAAGTTATGCTCTTAGTCTCTTTCGCTCTTTCTCTCTCTCTCTCTCTCTCTCTCTCTCTCTCTCTAATTTCCACAGAACTGATTTCGAGCGAACTACTTAGAAACGAATGAAGTGCATTAATGTATGAATGTCAAACATTAATACAAAAATAGCTTTTTTGTGATTCGATTATGTATTGTATTTGAAAATTAACTTTGAAAGTGAAATTGCGATTATATATAATCGAGTCCGACCTGTACTGAATAGGTACATGTTGAAAGTAGAATTCGCTGGACGGAACGGATGAACCTAACGAGGGCGCTTGGATGAAACTAAACAAAACAACATTGTCATTCGAAAGCCAAATTCATGCAACGTGCGTCTTAGTTTGATAATGTATGCTCTACTTTCAATTTGAAATTATTTTTATTCACTACTAGTGCATGAGGCTTTCAAAATGTTAAAGGCAAAACTATAAATTTTCAATTTTATATATTTCATTCGGATGGAACCATTATTAAACATGATTTTTCATGGAACCTAGGAACCTAGAGAGTCCCGACAGCAAATATTTCCATAATGTGATTTTTCAAATATATCCAAAATGAATAAGATACAAATAGCCTAACGCATTTCTACATAAAATATGCGATCGTGTCTAGAGCGCGACCCTTCTGTGACTTTTTCTAACAATAACTTTATCATCATGTTTTCTTTGAAAAAATAACAATTTATCCTATTTTTTTTAACAAAGTGATATAGTGCGTCTGACAAAGTTTCTCTCTTCTCATTGAAATATGAACTTTTGTCGAAGACGTCAACTTTCTATCCTTTTCTAGTTTCTGGAATGTATGCCATTTTTGTAGGTTAATTTTCGTGTTCGACATATTCTAGACGTATTAGTACACTACAAAAAAGTTTACAGAACATGCCAATCGCGATCACTAACACACACAAAAATGTTACGAGTTAAACATTAGTAGTATTTTTTCGTAGAAAACATTAAAAAATGGTTAGGAAAATTTGTGTCCGTTACATTGCCCTTCTTCCTATATATATGGATGACTTGTTGGTAATTGTACGAGCTAGTCATATACAGGGCGGACTCGATTATATACAGTTTCGGATTTATTTTCACTGGATATAATCGAATTCTGTATACAATCGAGTCAACAAAAAAAAATTTTTTTATGCATATATTTTTGTTTTTTTTTTTTTTAATATAAAAAGTTGTGAAACATCTATTGGATTTCAGTATCATTTTAGAAGTGAAAAACTTCAATGTCAGTTATTCTTAATGTGTTATTAATAATTTTATCCTAAAAATTCATATTGAAATTGATTGTTTCTCTTTTGTTTTCTGTTGTTTTTTCTACAATTTGTTCTTTGACACCCAACTTCTTAACGTTGAAAGGAGAAATGAGTTATATTTGAGATATAAAAACAATTGTTTTTTTTCCAAACTCTAAATAATCGAATCCAAAATTGTATATAATCGAATCACATATAATCGAGTCTGTGTATAATCGAGTCCGACCTGTATTTCAATGCAGAAATAAAAAAAAACATGTTTAAAATATAATATTATTTTACAATGATTTTGTTTTTGAGATTTGAAACTTTGTCGAATACACGTCAAACAGAATCAAGATTAGTTGTGATTTTATCGAAGAAAACATGAGAAAGTTGTGGTTAGAAAAACTTTTTCACTGTAAAGGTACCCATCTTACGATTTATGGATGACTTGCTGGTAATTGTACGGGCTATTCATATGCTTTTTTTTTTGGATTTTTGAAAAAAACGCGTTTTTGAGAAAAAATGAATTTTAGTTTTTAGAATAATATTTTTTTCAGTGTCATTTGAAAAAATGTTTTTTTTCATAGTTTTTAATTCAAATTTAAACTATTTCCATCTTTGGAAAGAAAAATTGTAAGTATTATAGTTCTTCAGTTAGAAACTTTTGTAAAGCAACAAAAAAATAACCCTTTTCAAAGTTACCTAAATGACCAATTTTTCACCCCCACAACGCAATCGGAAATGATGCCAGTCGAGTTGACATAACTGTCAAAGTTTTATAGCAGAATGCTGTCCTAAATTATCAGGATTACTCATAAAATTTGCTTCTATATTCTTGCTGATTTCCAAGAAATACAAGGGTTTCAGCTCTTTGTTTTTAAGAGGCTTTAAACTTTGCAGTTCATTCGCCTCTAATTAAAGGGCTTATTTGTCTTTGTGGGTGCATTTTATACACTTCTTCCTCTCTAGTCTTTTCTTGAATGGCGTTAACGTTCCTTGTCGAACTTTTTCCGACTCAACGTGAGCTTGAGCTTGAGCTTGGGTAGACTGTACAATTCATAGTTGCTCTCCGTGATTGACCTGAACCAACCAAATTGCACTGTGGAACTTTTGCCGTCTCAACGTATGCATTAACTAGTGTCATTTATTAATACATAGTTGAGATTTCTTAAGCCAAATAACACGCCTTGAATGTATTTCGAGGGGCAAGCTCTAGATTACGCGTAACCACAGTGCAAGTCGGAAGAAATTTCTTTGACGAAAAATCCCCCGACCAAAACGGGAATCGAACCCGAACACCCGGCATGGTAATGTGAGACGCTAACCACTCGGCCACGGGTGCACTTCCTCCCTAGTACTGAGTCTATTGGAAAGGCAGAGTCATATACACACATACCCCATACCTGGTATTTTCAACGTGGGTGATCGCATCAATTTTCTTCCGCCGACTTCCTACTGATACTACTTTTTGAAAATAAAACGAATCATATAAAAATATCCAGTACTGATAAAGAATTTCAAAAAACTTCCGTTAAACCATCCCAGAGCCGACCACTAAGAACGCTATTGTTAAGGGGGGACCCACAGTGTTCCCTCAGAAATTCTAGATGGCATTCAATAGAAGAATGAACGACAATGTCCGACCGAATGAATGGTCTAGTTGTGTTCCATGACATCTAGTATCACATATGGTAACAGTGTTTGTGAATATTTTCGTTGCGATAACGACGTGGCAACGTAGTCCTTTATGCAATGAACCAGTGTAGCGATAAACATGCATGTTTTTAAAATTTTGCACAAGTGCTACAAAATATGTTAATAAATAATGTGGTGGTGTTCTAGATAGAGATTTTTTTGCTGATTTCGAATTTGTTTTCCTTTTTTAGTTAAAAAAAAATTGATGCTGTAAAATGAGTGTTTGAGAGTAAGTACATTTTCTACACTTTCCCTTCATGACTACTGGCCAATTCTGGCAACTTTGCGAAAAAATGCCATGAATTGATCAGGAAGTTTGAAAACATATATTTAGACACCCCACTCGTTTTTTTCCGAAAATTTAACCCCTCCTGTGAAATTTACCCCTAATATTGTGATACTTGTGATATTGTGATACTTCAGGAGTCATACTTCGATATAAGGCAACCTCGATATAACGTAACTTTAACCTCGATATGACGTATCTTTTTAAAATGTCTTAAAATTAAAAAAAACTATTGATGGGTTATACCTATGATAGAACCGCAAGGTTGACGTAGGACTGCCGTTGGCATAGTAATCATTTATGTTTTTTTTTTTCAATTAGCAATAATCGCACCTTGCATGTTCCAAATTGGGCGCGATATCGCCGCTGCGCAGGGCTATCCTGTGTATGTATTGATTAAATTATTGATTAAACTAGTGAATGAATGAAACAATTTACGAATTCAATTGCAAACAAATCCCAATCTAGGTCAATTCATACATACCATAATACTAATGCATAATGATTATTGCAGCAAATAGTTATCAACATTTTGCCTAATCATCAAACGGTATGCGTAGAAGTTCAGTGAGCTGGCGACATGAAGAGAGTGTGAAAATGCATGGGGGTATAAAAGAACTGCCGAGATCTGCAATGCCGATTTTTCCAACTGATTGTTTTCGGAATCTGTGTTGGGAAAACACATTCCGATTTGCAAAATTGCAAACGAGTACAAAAGTACCCGCTGCTTGTACCTAATTTGCAATGCCGATTTCCCCGGGCTCCATGGTTTTGAAGTCTGTGTTAGGGAAATATCCATTCATTCCAGCGATGGTACCTCAATCGTTGCGCAATCATAACTGAGTGGATTTCCGAGCGACACTCGCTTTTAAACCGATTGGTGTGATTTCAATCGCCTCTTTTGAAAGCAATTTTAAGGCTATTGAAACAAGTTTCTTGATCAAAAAGTAATAAGCATAGAACGCGTGGACGTTTTATCTTTCGAATGAAGTGTTTATCATTCCATTTCCTTCAGTTGTTCAGCAGCTATTAACGCTCAAAATCTCGTTCTCCGGCGTAACGCTTTCGTTTTCGAAACGTTGAACTTACACCCCAGTATAGAAATGAAAGACGTAGTCCTACGTCAAAAAAACAATATAGAAATAGTTTTTTGGAGTATAAATTATTTCGAATAAATGTTTCTTGCAAGTTTTCAAACAAATAAGTACCGTAAATAGGGAAAAAAAATAATTGTCTTGTCCTATTTGTGAATATGTCCTATCTAAACCCAATAATATTATGTTTCATATTCTCAAAACAAGTACTGCTCTATTCGAAACAGAAAAAAATGAAGCTCACATTGTTTTAAACAATTAAACCTGTTAAAATAAATGTTTTACGACCAGTTTTCATTTTGGATTTCAATCTGGATAACGAAAAAATTGAATGGAAACTACCGACGCATATCGATATATGGTTGAATTTGTACATAATTGACTTTTCACAAACGTAAACAATGACGCCGAACGGTACATTTAGCTGATTGAAACATTTCAGGAAATATGAATTTATTTCATTATTTAAAAAAAAATGGAACTTATGGAAAAGCAATGTCCGGATTGTTTGTATTACAGTCCACGACAATTTCCCTGATGAAATACGCATGTCTTCAACCTGATATTAATTATTTTTTTTAACTTTTGGCATAACTTTGAACATGTTTCAAGAACAAAATTCTGAGAAATTTCCATTTGAATATAAAGTAAGTCAAACATAGAAGCTGTAAAATAAACTAGATAATAGATATCCATTTCCATATCCAGCCGGATACCGGATATTTGAAAAGAAATCCACAATTTTTCATTAACACAACATAAATCATAACAAAATAGTTCATTAGCTAGATAGCATAGCATAGCAAAACCATTTATCTATAATTAGAAATAAAGTTTGATTACTGAAATGTCAGATTTGGTTTTTTAAATTAAATTAATATTTACTCATAACATTAATTTAAGAACAGTACTCAAAATTACCCAGTGGTAAATTATGATGAATAAATAATAAATTTTCAGATGTTGATGGTGACTTCCGATTATGCTTTGCTTCGTACACCAGGCCAACTTCAGAGAACAGTCTTCACTGTAATACTACTGCAAAAGCTGAGCTGAAAGATGAAATTTAGAATCGATCGCAATCGTGATTCACATTTCGTTCATTTCTTTAGCAACGTGATTTTTTTTTCCTGAACGCGACTCTTATTTTCATTTGTCACTTCGTTGAAACAGTCCTAAAAGGTGTATCGTGAGTTTCGTGTTTAAGGTTTGATTCAGTTTCGTCTCTTTTGTTTCATTTACAGGTCTTGAAGTCAACGATGAGCTGTTACTCTCAGAAGATTCGTCGCGAGATATTTTATGTACTCCAATAATATTTCCAGCAAGACTGTTTACGTTTCAAAAACTCCTAAATAGTCCGACTGAACACTCGGGTCTAGAAAGGTTGCAATTGAGTAATTGTGATCTTCTCCTAAGTACTTGAATCCTTATAAGAAAAAAAACATGTTGAAGATTACTTGCAGATATTTGATTCTCTATAAAAGGATATCCACGGAAACGAAAAATTTATTCATAGTTCATTATTTTTATGTAAATTTTTTTTCTAAAATGTAATTGTTTATTCGCTTCATGCACACAAGCAGTGTCTTCCAGTTTCGTATTCGCAAATAAAAAGCCGAATATCCGACTGCCGGATATCCGGTATCCGGCCAAACTACTATCCGTTTCATCACTAATTGATACCGATTTCACTTCGATTTTTTGTCTACGAAAATTTGCTCAAATGAGTATAAGAAAGGTTTATAAATACTGTTGGGTGTAGAAAATTAATTTTTGCGCTTTTTTAAGTAATTATGAACAATTTTGCATTAATAAAAATTTTTTTTTGTCTCGATATAACGTAACGAGAAAAAAATAAAGTTGCCTCATATCGAGGTATAACTGTACCTAAAGCGTTTCATAGGGATTTTTGAAAATTCGAAAAATTGCCAAAATGGTGGTTATTTTTGTTAAATGTTATGAGTTATTTTTCATGAAAAATCACTGTTTAGAAGCTCATTAAAAATCGAGAACATGAGATATCAAAGAACGACTATGTTTTTTACATGCTAATAAAAAATTACAGCAAATTCGGTCGAGTAAATACTTAGATATCGATAACACAAGATGAAAAAACAAGGTTTCGAGAAAAACGCGTTTCAAAATTTGTACAGCAATACCATATACCTTGAGGTGATTTAATACTTTTGGCTATAACTTTCCAACGAAATCAAATAACGAAAAAATCTTTCAGGACAACATTTCTGAGGGCATAAGCCTCCCAAAAGTGCAAAAAAAACAAAAATTCTATTTTTCCGATTCTACAGACCGGAGTCACCGGAGACCGGAGTTTTCGAACTGTATAGGCTCTGCAACTTACCTGTACCAATCTTCAATAACTGAATCTATATGCAAACCGAAACAAAGCCAATAGTCATGTGATATCTTTTTGTGAAACAATTTAAATCACAATTTATCCGGTCATCATTTTTTGTTTTGTTTTCGGATCAATGGAGTGAAAGATTTGCTTAATTTTTCATTCGTTTGAATTTATTATTAGTCCTATTTTCTGTACAAAAAATACACTTTTGCGTCCTTTCTAGTCTATGTACAATATATACAATTTCAACAACTGGCTCAGAGTACAAAATTAGATCAAAATATTCGATTGTTATATTCTCTCCTAATCGTAATACTAATGTTTCGCGTTGCCCACCGTTGCGTACACAGCGCATACAGTGTTCTTGTTGTCACAATCTTTCGTTTCCCAACCTAAATACTATTTAACAGAGTCTGCTCAAATGACTAGCGATTTTCTAAAACTGAACAAAACTACCTTTTTACAGTAAAACTGTACAAATTTGCTCCTCTATTTCCTTTCTTTTTCAATTTGTCTCACTCTCACGCACACACACAGTCTTATATTTCTATGGTCTCTCCGCGGCGCACGCACACACACACACCCATCCCTGCCTGTTTACGATCACCTCACCCCCGCGCTGCTCGGCACCACCCCTCACACTACCCCCACTAACCTGACGGTGTTGATAAAGATTACGAACAGCGCCACCCGGGAAACGACGTTCCCACTGGACCCAAACAGTGCCACCCCGGACGAGCTGCGGATGGATTTACTCCGGGCGGCACCCTCGATCACATTGTTGCTTTCGTCCTCCAGCAGTGTCCAGCTGGGTGCGTTACCGACACCCCCAGCAGCAGCCTGTGACTCCCGCTCCGTTACGAAGCGATTCACGCTATTGGTGGGACCAGCGCCGGCCGGAGCCGTTGCGCCGCACGTTGGCGTCGGGCGCCAGATCCGGGTGAGGTTGGGTGCGTACGCGTCCATATTTTCGGTGCCCTGTGGACGGAAAAAGAGACAAGTAAATCGTTAGAATAGTGCTGCTGCTGCTGCTGCTGCTAATTGTTTGATCTCATTGAAAATTCAAAAGCCAGAAAGAAACCCAGCTCGGCGCGCTGGGGACGGAAAACTATCCGAGCGAAGAAGGGTGGTCATACTGAAACCTCAATATTTGCATAAAATTGATTTATAAAGTACTTTGCCAAACTATTGTATAATAAATAATCCTACTTTGCGATTTTCGCCGGTTTCTCCTCAGCTTGGTTTGGTGAAAAAGAACAAAGGCGAGTAGTTAGGAGAGGGAAAGTTTTTTTTGGGTTCTTCCCTCACATTAAGTGAAGGGAGGAGGTGATTTTTTGGGTCGGAGGATCAGGATTTGGCTTGGTGTGGAATATTTATTTGAAGTTTTGCTCTTGTGGGATGTGAAAAGGGGGTAATTTGGGTCAAGTGGTTCTCGACTGGTGGAGAGTCGAACTTCTCCAAAGAGTTTTAATTTATTCTAGTCCAACGCATGAGAGGAGTCGTTTGATGATTAATAATATTGCGAACTTACCGGAATGGGAGTGTTTCGTGCGCTCCAGCAGATCGGCTTAAAGGCACCCTTCCGTATCACATACTGAAAAGCGTTGAAGTTAACCCGCCAGTCGTAGGAGAGTAGCCGCTCCTCGAGGGTCATTCCGGCGATTTCCGGCGGGGAAGCAATGCGGATGGGATTTGCTCCCGGGGCCAGCTCGTTGATGCCGACGGCATGCAGCACCGTCGGGAGGCTGGGAATCGAATGGCAGGACGTGAGTTCCTTCTGGCGCGGATAGTACAGACTTAGAACCAGGCAAGTCTCGTCGCGGGAGGTATAGCCTCCGAGGGCAATCGTCTTCCTGGCGTTGCTGTCGTATGAGCACTCCGCAATGAGACGATCCCCTGGCAGTGCTTTGACGGGACTGTGCAGCCGTCGGAACTCTTGGTAGTTAGAGTCGACGTTCAGATCGTGAGCGATCGGTGGCAGTTCCTCGCGGTAGCGAATCTGTCGCAGACGGACCTGCTTACCCATGTGGCTGGTTTGCATCATCACAGCGAAAATGTTGATCCCCGGTCGGGGAAAGGCACGCTGGGTACACTCCTCGATGCAGTGGCCCTCAGAAACGACACGTTCCTGACCCGGCGGGATAATGTGTCGCCAGTTGGGTTGAATTCCAACCGACAGCACCCCGGCGTCGTGCTTTCGCAGGATCGTTGTGTAGTACAAGCGCAGCCCGGAGTTGTCCATGCGAGGACGGAGGTCGATCGAGTTGCTCTGGAAGCCCATGTAGTGCGTCTCCATCATGTAGAAACGGGCCTGGTACGAGTCCAGAGGGTAGCCGGCCTCCAGTGGGAAGGTGAAACCCTGTCAAAAAGAGAAAAAAAATATTTGCATCAGATTTTTTGATGATGGGTTACGGCTTTCAATAAGGGTGCCAAATCAGAAAACACGATTTTATGAAGTAAAGCTAATGAATGAATTTTAAAGATTCACACACCATTCGAATCGAAAATTCTCTATATGATTCGTATGAAATGCTGTACATTGAAATTACCCAATCCGCAAACGTTTTGAATCAACGAAAATAGGAAGCTTCCCATTTTCCCATACATTTATTCTATACCAAAACTAGCGTTGGCAGAAAAAATGCTTTTTCGTGTGCTGAATGGTGAAATGAAGAGTTTTAAAATATTTGTATGTATGGGAACAAACCACTCTTTCTCTTAGACTGAACGTCAGCTTGGAATTGCACAAAAAATGCAAACGATGCCAAGGGGCTATCAACATACCACGTGAACATAAAAAGTACGATTTTAGATTTCCCCTCCCCCTTCGTGTACAAGCGTGGACATAACTATACCCCTCTCCCTGTTGTCCACGTGGACATTCTTCGAATTTTTTTGAATTGAAAATGTTCAAGTTAAAACCTCGATGTACCCACATGCCATTCTAGGTTTATTTCATGTTATATTTTGTTTCTTTTTTTTAATGAACGGAGAAATTCAAGGAAATAAATGATATGTTCAAAAAGCAGCGTTCACTGAAACTTTGTGATCTAGTTCTTCTGTCCATTGTACCTTACTTACTGAGGAATATGATCGATCACAGGAAAGGCCGGTATATCTTCACTCTCGATTAAAAAATATTTTCAAAGAGAGCGTTCCACTTCCCAGTCTGCGACTTCAGCGTATTGAAGAAGCGTTCCATTTTTTACAAATCCTCAACCATCAACCATCATTGTCTAGATGATTTTCAAAGATCTTGTGTATGTACGCTGGATGGTACCTAAATTAAAATTTTGTTGTATTATGTCCAATTTTGATATCCATTTGTTTTTTATAAGAAGATAACAAAAATAATTGTCCATTAAAAAAAATCAGCTACATACAAACATTTTAGCACTCCTCAAAACAGGTGCTATTATTTGTGCATTTTACCTTGTAAAACACGAAGAAACATGTTTTCTGCCAAGGATGCAAACTTTTCTGCCAACGCTAGTTTGGGTGTACAAATGTGGTCATAATATTTTCTGTTTTGCCGGGCGCGAAAATTTCATTTGCAATTTTCATTTTTAGGAATTTAGGAGGCTCCTAGCAATTGAAAACAGAAACAGATTTTAGTCTAACTATAGCCAGCGAGCAGTAGCACTTATTTTAGACTGAGATTTGAATTTGAAAGATGATGTTCTGAATTACATTGGCTTTCATGTGGATTTAATTCGTCTCAACAGCTTTAGCATTACATAAATGGGCTCTTCAAAGACAACAAGATAACTGGTTTTAAACTTCTAACTATTCGTGTGTTTGTGCTCACGGGCCAAACGGATTAAAATAACATCTCAACGGACGGTTTTGGGGTTCGGCTTATATTTCATATGCATACAGTCGATATGCAGTCGGTTAATTTTCGTCGGATCCGTGAGTAATTCGCGATGACGAAGGTACTGTGTCGACTACTAATTTACTCTCTATCAGATGAGCAGGTCCGAATGCAGTTTTAAACTGTTAGAATTTAATGAAAACTGTTTTTTGATACAATTCAAATACACGCAGTCTTGACTATTACTAGGCTATTCATTTTCTAGATTTTCAGCCGCTTTAGTCGGAAAATAAAATGTCTTATTAATAATTGACCCAAAAAGTTGTTCCAATACCTTAAAAATTGCTTCCAAAACAAGCTATTGAAATCACACAAATCTGAATAAAAGGTGGCGCCCGCTTGCCTCAACATTATGCTCCTCTCTTCCAATCCCATTTCTTTTCTGCTGTCGGACCGGAGCGAGCCTTCAGCGAAAATCGAAGTGTGGATGACAATTCGATACATATTATTTTCAAACGATGGTGACATTAACTATGTATTTGATAGCAGAGAAAATGAAATGTTTGATGTGGTGTATAGAATATTCCACAATATCAAAGAAACCATATTGTTTGATGAAAGTTCGATTTCTATTTGAGCGTTAATGATTCTTTTCCAACTAAACGAAGTAGATTGTGATAATTTTATTCAAAAGATAAAATATGTAAGAGTTATATGGTCATTAATTATTGATCCGAAAATTTGTTTCAATAGCTTAAGAATTGCTTTGAAAACAGGCTAATGAAATCACAAAAATCTGTATATAAACTGATGTCCGTTCGGAAATCCATTTCAAGAACGTCGTTTGATATTTGCTGAAGCGGACACGGTTTGCTGAGGAGCGTCGGAAGACAATGAAGTGTCTTCGTCAAGGCAGGTAAAGAAGAAGTTTGTATTGAGTTGTGTCCAAGGGCCCTTCTCAGGGCTAGAAACGGATGAACTGCAAACGTTTAAAGTATCCATAATTCAATAAGAAGAGGAAGACGAAGTAATTTATTCAGTTGCGATCACGAAGGGACATGAGACGGTAGCTCGTTAAGCTGAACGGAGCCGCATTCTTTGGTAAAATCAGCAGCTCTATTATCAAAAGCCCACAAATACTGATGATTCCAATTGTCGGGTAGTGAAGGGGGAGTGGGGGGATATTATTTGCGCTGAGTATTTCCGAGGAAGAATCGATTCCTACCTTGAGCGTTAATAATTCTTTTCCAGTTAAACGAAGTGGTATGCTAATCATTCCATTCGAGAGATGAAATGTCTAAGAGCTATATGCTTGTTACTTATTGATTGCTACGCCAACGGTAGTCCTACGTCCACCTTGTGGTCACAGATATATCCCGCTGCTTTAATTTTAGCATTTGTTTGTTTAATATTTTACATAGTTGAAGGTTGAGGGCGTTATATTTTTTAGTATTTTTTTTATGCTGATTATTTTTTTCCATAACATATTCTCGTTTTTAGGTGGTGATTTTTCAAAGTTGACATGTTTTCTGTCTTCGTTCACTATTCTTATGTCACTAGACAAGATTTATGAGACTAGAATTCAGTTTTTTCGCATGTGCAATATTTTTTCAAAGGAGACTAGCTCATCAGCTTCAATTTGATATGTCGATCATCAGAGTCGGTCATTTCAAGTTGTTCTTGGAAAAACGGAAAAAAACATTATTTTTCGGACCACCATAAAATGGAAATGGGCACCCTAATGAAAAAAGTAAAAAGACGGGTCTAAGAATTCGCGATAAGGAACAAAACTACCAATTTCCACGAAAATTTGAGAACCATTATTTCGGTTTCGGGTGCAGATAAAAAATCTATGTTTTATTTATGACTGATGACTTAGACAGCCGGTGGAAGACAACTTTTGTTTTCGGTGAGGATGTGCTCACAGCGGAATAATTAAATTCTCGCCTGGCGAAATTTATTACTTATGCAGTGCGCACACAGACCAATATGAATACCTTCCACTCTTCTTGGAAGACAAAGCACAAAAGTATCCAAATAATTTAATTTGTATTTCGTACCCATCGCACATTAAATTCATCAACAGTCGGAGGAGAGCTTCTGGCGTTCACTCAGAAGTCACAAACGAGAAGGAGAAGGTAGGGGGAAAAATCCCGCCCATTCAATGCATAATGGGATTCAAACAAAACAAAACCAAACCAAAAAAAAACACAAAATAATTATTATTCCAAAACAGTTTTAAGCGGCCAAACGCGCGCGCTCTCATCTGCGCGTCAACGCCCACCGCAAGGCTTCGCAGCGACGACGAATGACAGATTGGCGGTCGACATACAAACGCAAACACACAGATAAAATAAAAGCACGGGTGATGATAAAGAATTCATAATCGTGAAAAAAAACACGCTCTGTGAATGGAAACAATGATAAATTTATCCAGCGGGGCGCGCGCTTGTTCCCCCTCCGGGAATGCGCTTAGTGGAACGGAAGACCCCGGCCGATCTAAGCCACAAGAGTCGTGTGGTTTTGTGACATGGACACACCGAAAGCGAGGCGGCGGAACAGGCGGGAGAACACGGGTGAGTGGGTGTGTGATGGGACATTGTTTCTCCCAGCCTCGGCGAAACCAGCAGGGGATGCGCGCGCGTGATCTGTCTTCCAAAGGTACGATGTGTTTTTTTTTCTTAACTACTATGTGGGAACTTACCTCCGAGCCACGGGACCACGCGGCGACAATCGAGTTGCAAGTTAGCAGCTCCTTCTCGGCCTGCATGCAGGATCGGCCAAACTCGCGGGACATGATCTCCAGCTCCGGCGTCGAGCCCTGGCACTCGTACAGGATGATGTGCTTCATGAAGGGCAGATTCGAGCGGGATTCGATCACCGGCTCGTACTGTGTGTGTGTGTGTGGAGAAACAGAAAAAAATAGAAACAATCAATCAAACGATCAAAATTTGGCGTCTGTGCGCTGTGTTGTGGTGTGCGGGAAAGCTGTGCGCTGCCCATTAACTTAATGCGTTTTTTTCTGTTGTTTTAAGGGGGTAAGGAAGTATAGTGTGGAGAGATTGCTTTTAATTGTTCCCAAATTCGTGAGAATCAACATAATTATTGACGGATAGCGTGTACGTGCGAAGAGGGGGATACAAAAGTGGTGTAAACCACCGAACGGCGCTCGAGAGAATGAGTGAAATTTAATGAAAAACGATTCCAGCTTCCGGATGGCCATTTTTGCTTGCTGCAAATTCGCTTCCTCTGGGGGCCGCCTGCGTTTTAATGTGGGAAATGTTCCGTCATTCCGTTTTTTTCTCTATCTTAAATAATCCTTCATTCAGCGGTTGGAGTGAGAGCACCGAACAGGAGTGCAGCTGCTCCCGATCCAAAAATGGAATTGGTGGATAGTTGTACAAATGATAATAATGGAAAAAGTGGAGAAAAAACTCTCAAAATAACACTGACTGTTGTACCAATTACGAACGAGAAAAAATGAGATGATCATACATATCATAATTGACGATTTAATTGATAGGATTTTAAAACAGATGGATAAAGATAATTTAAAGACCTTTCAGTTTTGAACAAAACGTTAGCAAATTCCGTGATTTTAAAATTAAGAGAAAAATACTCTTGCGAGATTTAATGAGGTCAGCTCAAGAGATCTGAGCCAGTTTGTCGTCATTGGCGTTATTGAATATTCAGTCATTAAAAAGTGAATTTCAACAATCTAGAACCATCTCACCAACACTTTCGCTAATCCAAAACATCATTCAGAGCTCAACCCTCTCTCGTATAGTTGGGGTTGATAACGAAAAGGAAGCCACCGTAAGCGCGTATCTTCAAGCCAAGAAGGAATCGTTTTTGCAGGCGCTCTTCCTGGTGAATTTCCTTGCTAATTGTGCCTTTGGTGATAAAGGAATTACTTTTCCTGCCACAAGTGCAGATTGATTGTCAAACAAGATATATTTAGGGGAGTTTCATAAACTTTTTCGTTCTAAAGTATTAACGTACTCGTTGCAGTATAAAATTCCAGTCCCACAAATTTAAAATTTTGTCCATACTAACACATGAAAACTTTTTCAAATAATCACAATACAGCTATTGAACAGGTGACATCACCGTCGAATTTTGTTTGTGATTGCGGTTGGGAGCTTTTTTGACTTTAGGTGCCTTCAATCCAGCATGTTTCTTTGACTTTCAGACGAATCCTAGCGACATTCTCATTTTCATTCGATGCCAAGAGAAATATTGAAATTCAAGACGAAGATGATCATTTTTACAGAGGAAGATCTGCTCTATTTTGTTTGAATATTTAAAAATGTTCAAATATAAAATAACCATTTGTAACATATTGTGCCTTATCACACGTAAAAAACCAAAGCCTCAAGGACCAAAAAACTTAGTCCCAAAAATGTTAAATACATCTTCAAACATGCCCGAAACACGCCGCAAGAGATTCGAGCTAAATCTTAAATGGCATAAATAATTGTCAAAACCAAAAAGTCTTTTTTATTATGGCGCTGTGTGCAAGTGTTCTCTAGAAGTCGACACCTCGCTGACGGAAAGTTTATCTCATGAACCATACGGCCGATTTAGCTGAAATTTTGCATAGAAAAGTTATTTTATCGCATAACCTAGCGGCTTTTTAAAATAAAAAAAAATCTACTAAAATGGACATGATTTTTTTTACAATTCTTGTAGAAAAAACCTCCACTTCAAATGTTCATATAAAATCGAGAAACCACATTTTCTCAACACGTTTAAAAATTTCATTACTTTAATAACGACTCATTTCTTATGATCTATCTGCTATCTGATCAAAATTGTTGGGAAACCAATAAACTTTTCATGAAAAACGATTTTTAAGTTCTTTGTTCAAAAAACTTCAAAAACATCGGGCTGCTGTTCTATTAATAACTCAACAATGATCATTTCAACTGTCTCCGCTGTCCGGTGGTCTAACTGGATGATGGAAGAACTGAAGGAATACTCTTAAGCCGAAAAATGGCAACTGTGTAATGTACTATTTATAGATATGATAAACATGTGGCATGTACATGATTAAAATTCGGCTCTGTTGGAGCTAAAATGCTAATGAAACTAAAATAAACAAATGGGATAAAAAAAATACTTTAGGAAATCGTTACTAAAAAATCGTATGGTTAAAATTCGAATCGCCAACTGCATGAAAAATCATCTTAAAAGTTTCATCCTAAGACTAATCATTCTCGAGTTATGGACGTTTTTATATAAGGGAAGTGCGCGTTTGTTTTATCTCGTATAGCACTCTTTTTTTTTTTATTTCAACACGCGCTGTATTCTCCAGCAGAGTGGGTAACCGAGGGAACTCGCGTTATTGCGATTTTCTTCAAAGCGCGTGAATAATATAAACCGCATAAATGCTTCAACAAACGGCGACAGCAAAATAAAAGCACAAAACTGTAAGAATCCACTTATTTTTTTGAAGAAAAAAAAATTAAACAAATCAAAACAAATATTTAGTAGCAAATGTGATCTACTTAGGGCCTCAGTTACCAATTGCAGACGCACTTGGGATGCTTTCGATGACGTTTCGAATTTTGGACCCGAGATGCAAAATATTTTGTCAAGTTTGTAACATCGGAAATGTGTTATATCTCGCCAAAAAGGGATTGTTAAGGTTATCATTCGAACATGGTTTTTTTGAAATAGGTGTAAAAAGCTGTTAGTTTTTTTGTATCACTTGCGTCAAAAAACTACATTTTCGCTTCAAATTTCATGAAGCACTAATATTGAACATCTCCATTTCTATGAAACTGCCAGAGCAATCCTGGAACCAATTGAGAAATTTGGTCAGAATATTTTATTTTTAAAAAATATTCAGCCATTCCATGATCTACCGAAAAAAAATGCTCCGAATTCCTCAAACACCGCATAGTTATTTTTTTCGAAAAAAATTATACACATATTTTTGTCCTTTTTTGGTGGTTTGATAATTCTACTTTTTTTGTCGATTTTGCCGAATAGAAGCATTTTTGAGAGTTCCTTTCTTTTGAATTACTAGATCGATTTCTGATGTCTTACTAGCAAATGGAAGGTAACGAAACCATCACAAAACCAAGCTTCTTTGTGGTTTTCAAGATGTAGAGATCGAAGAGACTCTGTCCAATTAAATCATTTTTGGAAAGCTCAGCTATTTTTTTTACATGATTCACGAAAATTACGGGAACGCTTGTTTTTTTTTTCGTTCTTTACTTGTATATTGTATTTCATTTTTATGCTGAATGCGAATAAAAATCAGTTGAACTCATATTTAAGTTTTGTGCAGTGTGGGCATTTCTCTTTAAATTTCACTTAAATATCCTTCATTTTTTGGTAGAAGATCGATAATCGATCCAGCAAATAAAAAGTAAATGTGTTTCCAAAATACATTAAAAAATATTTTAAACGACCATAATCGAAATCGTGCCCCATAAAGGTGGAATAAAAAATTCATACCTTAATCTTTACAAAACTGAACAAATATTAGAGATAAATATAAGAGGTTCGAGCAAAATCAGAGCTTCATTTTTTCGTTTAAGTATAATTCAAATTATAAGAAATTTGTTAGCAGAGTGTTCCACATTATATTTTTTCTTCAGTGAAGATCGACGAGCTTATAAAAACTTTGTCGGAGATGTGTATAGAGTGGGATTCGAGGCATCTGGTATTCGACCGTCTGTCTTCCTTGTAAAGGAATTCATCATTATACAAGTCCTCTAAAGAAATACATAATCTGACTCACGAGTTCCTGATACATTTCTAATAGAAGGTTCCCGGAATAAATCGCCACAGAAAACGACTGCAACAGAAACCACCGCTTATAAAATGTGTAGTAGGCTATAAATATTGTGGCGCGGTATTGTATTTCAAAACAAGAATTAACCGGGCAAACGTATCGCCCCAGGCAAACGTAACGCCCCGGGCAGACGTATACCGTCCGACGCTCGCTAGAGCTCGGTCGGACATTGCTAAAGGATCGTATCCTATGTTTCAAACTAACCGGGCAATCAGTGGATCCCAGGTTTGCGTGCGAGACACCGCCGCTTCCGACGGCGGGTCGGCGGTGGACTCGGATTGCGTCATCTTGGCGGCATGGGCCGCCTCGATTCCTTATCCTCGCCAAATGGGGACTTCGTCCCCATTACATTGTCCTCAGAATAAATTTCGAAAAACGAGAACAAGAGAATAAATTTATAATAGAAATGTGAGGCACATGATGTTTTTCCCGCGCCAAATATTTCTAGCCTACTACACTTTTTCTAAGCGGTTGTTTCTGTTGCAGTTGTTTACTGTGGCGATTTATTCCGGTCACCCTAATAGAAATACAGGGTGGGTGGGTAATTTCAGAGAATGACAATAATTGATCATTTTTTTAGATATGGAATACCTGAAAATTTTTGAAATTATTTCATTAAGTAAAAGGACATCTCTGTTGTATTTCCAAACACTGAAATGGGTGCGTGTATGTTCACATCAGCTCTAAAATCGCTTCAAAATCACAATTGCACCCAATCCAAACGTATTTTCTGCCCCACTTTCGTTAGTTCGCTTCTCCAAATAACAGCCTCCGCACTGTGTTACCGCTGGGAAGTCAATTGTCTGAGAATAGAGCACAGCGTCTAGCGCTGACCCCGTTGATGATGCATCATAAAATTTATTGCGTTCGTACTTTGGAATCCCCCACCTCACACTGACAAACATCTTCCCGCACCCAAAGCACTGAGCAGCAGCGGCAGCTTCTCTCAATTGTTCGACTTCACCCATTGAGAAGAAGGGGGATGATAATTGAGGCTGGGGAGGCGATGAAAAAACCCAAGCTACTGCTGCTGCTGCTGGTGCACTGATTTGAATGCGTTCACCTACCCGTATCATGTGCTGCTTTCGCACGAACTGGTCCAGCTTGAACATCTTGCACCAGCGCAGATTGTCGTCCCCCATCGGTATCTCGACGTCTTTGTTGCGCAGCTCCAGGGTGCGAGTGCGCGAGTCCAGCTCGATCGGTACCTGGTTAACACGCTGGGTGAGAAAAATCGGAACCGAATCCTTGAAGGCTTCATTCGGATCCGGCAGTGTACCGATGGCCTGGGCCCCATTCCGCGGATCCCGGTTGTGGTACATGTAGATGATCCGGATGGTGTCGTTCTGTGGAAAAGAAAACGGAAGAAAAGAAACGGAAATAAGCGAGAGGAAAACAGAATAACGGAATCACGAGACGATTGCACGGCGAGGACCTGAACACTTTGTCGGCCTGTCAATTGAATATATTATTGTCAATCTCTTCCCGGTCCCCGCTGGCGCGGCGGCAGCTATTCCTTTCCAATTATCAGTTTATTCAAATGTAAATTTATTTAAATCTGTTCCTCCCGCGGCAACGTCGACCGGCTTCTGCTGCTGCTCGCAAGCCTCAGCGCAACTAGGTCATAAATAGTAGATGATGGACAAGCCATCATCCTTCCGGGGGCCGCGAAGCAGGATGGACTCAATGAAGCGTTTACTCTACGGCACTTCCAAACCCCAAAGATGACCTCCCTCTCCCTCTCGCCGCACTTGCGAAACACCGCTTGTGAAATCCACACAGTAAATCGGGCTGGGACCGGAGCTATGATAACATGCACTCTGCAGAGATTTATCCAACCTACGGTCGGTCGGATTTTGTCTCGCTCGGAGTTAAAAACCACACCGCGACTCTTGTCACCCCTACCCCACCGACCGCCATCCGAGAGGGAAGCACACTACAGCACAGAAGTTCATCACAAACGCCCGAAATCGAGAAGAAGCCTCCAGAGACTCTCTCTCTCCTGCCTCCGCTAGCGCTCTAAGCGTTTTATAATTTAAATTTGCATTCATAACACAGCGCAATTTTGATATTTGCATAAATTCATCACCACGTCTTCCCAGTGTTCCCTCCCCCCGATTCGGCCTAATGCCGGAAAGTGAGTCTGCCTCTCACTCGCCCGAGCGCTCAAGTTGACTGCTTCCTGGGGGGGGGGAGGTGTCCTGGAGGGATTTGGAACAGTGGGTGAGAACTTAGTGTGCGCGCGCGGAAGATGAGGGAGGCTATCAGAATTGATACGTTCCAATGAAAAGAGGTTTAATGATGAGAAGGACGGAGAAGGAAATGTGAAATGAGTGTCTTTCGCTGGGGATTTTGCGGGTCTCCCCCCTTTGTTCGGAAAGCGGTCGGTCAATCTATAGATTAGCGATTTGTGCTGAGAGCAGCAGCAGCAGTGGCCCTTTTATTAGCTTGGTGATATGCGCGTTTTTTGCGCGTGATTGCAATTGGCTCAGCGTCGATGCCAATAACCGAGGAGAGTGTGGTTATCAGAAAGGGTCCACAGTTCATTATTCCACTCGGAAGATAATCGTAACTTGTCTGACATATGAAGAGAATCGTGCAATTGGTGACAGTAGCATCTCAGATTGCAGTTAAACGTTGCGGGAGTTATTTAGTCATTTAGTCAAAAAAAAAATTGAATCCTTTCTAAAAAAAGGGCCGAAGCTTTTTATTTATTTTTTTACTAAATTTTATTACCGTAAAATTATGACTACCTATAAAATTTCGATCAAATGATGAAATGTAGGAAATTATTTAAATGTTCTTGAAAAAATACCAAAAAATTATTTTTTGAGAAAAATTAATTTGCTAAATTTTTTTTTCTCAGTGTAACTTTATAAAAAATTTTAGCGTTTTTCAAGAAAATGACAATTTTCCAGATTTTATTCTTTGACCATAATGTTGTAAGTATTATAGATTTTGAGTCAGAAATTTTAGTAAAAAAAAATTGTAAAAAGTATATTTTTTTAATATGCACTGGAAAAAACCTTTTGACAAATTTGAATTCATTTTTCTCAAAAACAAATTATTTTAAAATTATAAAAACTAGCTGTACCCTGCCACGCTTTGCTGTGGCACATTGTGGTTTCATGGTTGAGTTGAATTTTTCATTTTTTCATGTTGTAACAACAATCCTAGATGTATTTGGTTGTTTTGTATATTGTATCATAGTTTGAGCTCAGTCGGTTCCGTACTTTTCGAGTTTTTAACGCGCCGCAAACGAACAGAATACTTTTATATACATAGATATTCTTTTAGAAAATTTTTAGAAAGAAACAATTGCAATTTACTACAGTTCATTATCTGACCAAAATTGTATATGTCTTATAGTTTTTGAATCAAAAATTTATTGAAATTATATGTTATTTTTCACCTTTTTTCGAAAAAAATTTAACGCGAGAACTACAAAACCAGAACAATTCTGATCAAAGAATGAAATATAGGAAATTATTGAGGTTTACATTAAAAAAAATTACCAATACATACATACCAATTTATAAAAAAACAAAAAAAAAATTTATAAATTCAAATTTATTTTTCTAAATTTTTTTTTAATTGTGAACAAAATATATGAATAGCATATAGAAGAACCAACAAGTAACCCGTACATCAGAAGAAGGGTATCCTTGACTCTGAACAAAATTAGGATTGGTCGTATTTTTTTAAAGAAAATATGGTCAAGTTTTTGTTAGAAAAACTTTTTTCCAAGTGAAACGTGCCCATCTTCGATTTATGGATAACTTGTTGGTAATTGTATGGGCTTTTCACATAATTATCATAAGAAGTTAATAGAATAATTTTTTTTAGAAAAAATGAATTTCAATTTTCTATTTATTTTATTCTCAGTGTGACCTTAAAAACATGATTTTTCAAAAGAAAACTTAAGTTTTCCTATATTTCATCCTTCGACCAAAATGTTATAAGTATTATGAATTATCAGTTAGATTATTTTTGCAAAAAACTAAAGAAATAAATTCGGTCCGTTTTCAAAAATAAGTCCAATTTTTTTGGAGATATCAAGTATGCAAAGTTGTCTAAATAACCAATGTCTTTACATCCCCAACGTTTCACAGCAATCAGAGACGGAGCTGCTGGCCAGTAGTGTTGGCATCAAATTCGTCAATTATTATCAATTCACAAGAGCATGTGTCCTTCGATACATTTTCTACCGATCGAATCATAAATTACATGTTCATTTAATTTTCCTTCAATTGGGAACGAGGGTTTGATACATTTTCGAAGGAAATGTGCGAGCTGCTGTCTGAAACAAACACCCACCGATAGTTTTGGGTTTCAATCATTTACAGTTCATTTTTGGCAGAGTAAGTAGTGCATTTGAAATTAAACAAAAAACTTACACAATAATTTAATTAAATTGAAAATGTCAATTTTTTTTCAAATGAACCTCAAGGAAACAAATGAGGTTTTATCTCAGTTTATTTTGTTTTCCATTTATACCATACTAGCTGACCCGGCAAACTTCGTCTCGACCAAAATTTGTTTTTTGTTATGAATACCTTCAAACATTCACGTTTTCTTACTATGAGCAAGTTAATGAGTTAATGGGTCCAATCACAGAACTGTTCATTGATTGGTCTTCTATTCGACCCCGTTGAAATAACCTTTTACTATAAAATTCCTAGTATTTCTAACAAAACTCATCATGATAATATCAGATTATTTTCAGACACAATTCTTGTTAAAGCTTTTTCAATCACTTGCAGATATTTGCACACAAATATTCCACAAATTCCACAAATATAAGGTTCCGAGTCCATATGAATCAGACAGACAGACAGACAGAAATCCCTTTATATATATATATATATATATATATATATATATATATATATATATATATATATATATATATATATATATATATATATATATCGCTCGCCGGCAAGCGATATTTACTCAACAATTTCTCAAACGGGAAGTGGGTGTTGTATGGCAGGACGAGCGAGTGCAACATTTATGTAGATTGGTTCGAGGCGACAGATATTTTGTCGCTTTTACTGACGTTGTGCACAAAGCGAACGGAAATCTTGCTTCGCTAGCAGTGTCTTGAATCACTCGCATATTAATCATAACTGAGATGAAATTTCAAACAGGTACCCATATTTAAAGATTATTGTGATTTTGATTAATTGAGAATTGATTTAGATGCTACTTCAAACAAATGATCATTAAACCAATGATAGTCCTACGTTAACCTTTTAGGAATACAAAAGAAGATTTTTTGTTCCGCGAAATGCTCAAACAATTCCTAAAAAATGACACACACATAAACAAAGAAACACATGTATACACAAAAAGCAGTGCTAAATCTCATTTTTTTTCTAAAAATGTGAGCATACCAAAAAACATAAAATATATATAAAATATTTTTTTGTACCGCGCAATGCTCTAAAAATTCTGGAAAACAACAGGTCTCAAAATTCAAAAAAAAAGTTTTTTTTTCTAAATTTTAGAAACACCAAAAAAATAAAAATATTGTTTTGTTCCGCACAATGATTTGAAACAGTAGAAAAAAATACAGAAAATAAAAATATGGTATTTGTACCGCGAAATGCTCTGAACATTCTGAAAAAGATGATACATATACAAAAAAACACCTTCGAACACATCTTTAAAAAAATACTTTAAAAAAAACACTGGGTCACAAAGTTAAAAAACAAATAGAATTTCCAAAAAAAAAATGGGAGCGCTCTTTACATTTTGAATACTTATTTGAAATGAAAAATGTGAATAAAAACTGAAAAATCATAAAGGATTCTGCGTGTGGATGAATGTTTTGTGACTTTGATATTAAGCATTTGAGCGGTTTAATTTCTAAATATGAAATACGATGATGTGGTAACATTTCAAAAAGTAAATTAAAATCGAAGCGAAGTTAGGGATGTATAAAATATGTAGGTTTATTTATATTTACCAGTATACGAAGGTTGAGGAGTAAAAAAGGGTCAGTATTATTTCATTGCTTTTAGAGAGTGAAATTGAAATTGATTAGGAACTTCTCCACAACATTTTAAAAATAATTTTTAGATGAGCTGGGTTAAACTTGGATAAATTGGTCCTATTATAATGTGAATCAATTTCCCGAAGAGTCTTAATTTATCAAACTATCTCACACGTAACATATAATTCATCTAGCTCAGAATATAATGTAAATCCCAAATTTGACCTCGCAAAAAGTGCCACCATCTCAGTATCCATCAGACGTGTCCAACTCGCACAGACAAAGAAATCTCCCCCAAAAGCGTTGGGCCCCACACAACAGCCATCAGTCTCAGTGAAAAAGGGTACGTTATTAACGATCCCCAACATTTCCCGGGAGGAGGGCAACCAGCCACTGCTGCCGTACAGAGAACTTAATTTCGGTACCTGCAGGTGCAGCATCGAATTAAAACCAACCCCCACCTCCCGTAGAAACACTTACCGTGATGGGAACGTCCTGATTGGTATCGCAGGTATCCAGCTTGCGCCGAAACCGCAGCACCGTGTGGGTGGCGTTCTCGTAGCCCAGCAGCAGGACGTAGTCCTGGGAGGGATCCACGTGCGGTTCGCCGTTGCTATTCATCTTGAAGTGGCGGTCCTGTAATTGGATAAAACAGAGAGAGAGAGGGAAAAACACATGTGAGTCAGCTCCGCATACGTACACATCACACACCTTGACAGGCTATTAGACTAAATTATGCAATTTGTAAGTGAGAGTGCGTGCGTGTAGCATCAAGATATGTGCTCATGGTCACGAGTTTTTAGTGAGTTCAGTTGTTCTGTTTTTCTGGTGCTGCGTGGGAGCTCCATAAATCTTGATTCCACGGGGTTTGAAATTGGATACAGTTTAGCGAAAGTTTGGTTTCAGCGAACATTAGCTCGATCGGTTTATCGATCGCGTCTTAATTAGCCCCGTTCGAGGTTTTACAACATTCTGCTTGGAACAGCTAACGAGTGCCAACGACCCGACAAATGTCATGCAAATAATTAAAACTTTATTCGCCGATCGACTGCAGCTTCCGAATGAACCTCATGCAAGCGATTAGTACCCCGGCAAAGGGTAATAAATGGCGAGCAAGTCACATCAAATGCGTGGATCGAACCTGTTTTGTACCTTTCTCTCCTACCGCCCCTGGCTGATGGCTTATTAGCTTGTGAACATCATTCCCAGCCCCATTATTTAACGACTACCGATCGTATATCTACCAACCGGGCCACTCACTCCCACCATCAAATTCATTATTGCGGCCATCGATTTTGCGTCACTCTCCCTCAGCCGACAGGGGACTATCTGTGGCCCATCTGGCGATGTTATCGCGAAGGCTCGCGGTAGACAAACAGACGCAAACAGACACCCACACGCCAACCGTCAGCCAAGCGTCGGGGCGCCACCGCGGATGATTGATTGGAAAAATATCGATCCTGCACACACCTCTTCTTCCCGGCGATGCACACCGACGACAGTCATTGTCTTGCCTCTGTATTCTGCTCTGCAGGATTCGCGGATATTTATGAGCCAATCATCCTCGAGGGGGTTGTGGGAGAAGATGCATTCTCCCCGAGCGACTGGCTGCGAGACAGACAATCTCCCAGGAAAACTAATAACGAAAGGGAAATTGATTTCAATCATGGAATGATTGTCTTTCGAATTTCTCGCCTCTAATCGGTTCACTTTCCTCCCTGGAGCCGGAGGATTTTTGTTGCTGTTTTATGTGGGCACGTTTCGGAATCTTCTCCCCCTGAGGGGCACACCTCACGGAATTATCAGCCATTTCGGGGGAATGAGCAAACGATTGAAACTTATACTATCTGCGCGACGGTTGCGGGAGTATTCCAATGTGGGGAGAATCATAAAAATAGATTGATTTTCCTTTGTCTCGAGGCAGTGTCTGACGAAGTGCAGTGATGCCCTCCCGAAAAAAAACCCACAGTTCTCCATTTCCAGTCGATCAGTGCGCGCGTTTTGTTTGCGCCCGAAGCTAAACTCCATCCCCAACCAGCCGGTTTTGACCGGTGGGCGATGAGTTCGGAGGGCATAAGATCTGGGTCAGGCAAACAGTTTGCATCCCCACATGATAACTCGCGTGTGGCATGTGCAGAAGAAGATGATGGACGATGTCCATTACGTGACCGGTGGTAGCCAACGCCACCGCGCGCTTCGCAAACACTTCCGAGGAGAGATAGTCGTAAACCGAAGCTCTTCTTCCCTTCCGGGCCAGAGGAGCAAACGCTACCAGCCGATAGCTGGTGTCTACAGCTCATAATCAAATATTAAATTACCTTTCGAGCTAATTCGATTCGCCTCACGCGAATGCTTTCACTATTACGACGCACGGCTGCTGATGCAAGAACGGTGTCGAATTTCATGCCTATAATCCGCATAATTTGAAGAAAAAGTATTGCTCATTCGTGATATCCAAAAAAAAAAATCCAATATAGATTTCCGTCAAGACAATAGTGTTAGTTACAAACTCTGTATTTCAGTGTTTCGTTGGAGGATGGTTGTTGGGCACTAACCGAAATCGATGGTAAGAATCTATTTTATGAAAATGATCAAGGAATATTTAACACCTTAATGAATCAGAAGGTGAAGAAACTGGAAACAATAATGGACTCGAAAGTGAAGATGACAGTGGAACAATATCAAGATTTTGAATGAGCACCAAACGATTATCGAGCGGTGATACTCCACTTTGTTTGCAGATGAAAAATTGGGCACCACTTCCTGAAAGCATTCCATCAGTTAGTTAATTAGTTTTTCAAAGTGAATAAACGCAGTGGTATTGTTCGTCGTTAGGCTTCTCCCACCTTTATGATAGCACACAGATTTTCGTCAGTGGAACTTTTGTTCTTCCGTAGCGACCACGAATCTATCTAATGTTTTATGAATTAGATATAAGATAGGCTTAAGAATTGAGTATGATGAATGTGAGTGCGAATGTTAGTGTGAACATTGTCAACATATCCTTATATCCCTTCCTTTTCCTGAAAAAAAATGTCACCCTTCTAAACTCGAGCAAACCGCGAGTAATCGGTTCTCTACTTCATTAACATTAGAATTAATGAAAAATGTTTATATATACTTGTAACAATGCAGATAGGAGTTTGTCTCCTTTAAACTTATGTAACTGAGACTGTAAAAATATACGATTTAGTAAAAAAATTACGCCTAAATGCCTACTAACTAATGTGTAATTTGCAATTTATAGAAAACTAAACATGTAATATGTACACGATTAAAACCCGGCTCTGTTACAGCTAAAATGCTAATGAGCCTGAATAAATAAACAAAAGGGATAAAAAAAATTAATTAATATTATAATTTCCGAAACACTTTATAAAAATATAGAAAAAGAGAGAGATGGAGAAAGGTAAAAGATAGAAAGAAAAAGAGAAAGAGAGAGAGAAAAGCGAAGAAAAAAAGAGAAAAGAAGAGAGATATGAGAGAGAGAGGAGAGAGAGAGAAAGGAGAGAGAGAGAGGAGAGAGAGGAGAGAGAGAGAGGAGAGAGAGAGAGAGAGGAAAGAGAGGAGAGAGAGAGAGAGAGGAAAGAGAGGAGAGAGAGAAGAGAGAGAGAGAGGAGAGAAAGGATAGAGAGAGAGAGGAGAGAGAGGACAGAGAGAGAGACGACAGAGAGAGAGGGGAAAGAGGAGAGGAGAGAGAGAGAGAGAGGAGAGAGAGAGAGAGGAAAGAGAGGAGAGAGAGAAGAGAGAGAGAGAGAGGAGAGAAAGGATAGAGAGAGAGGAGAGAGAGGACAGAGAGAGAGAGAGGAAAGAGGAGAGGAGAGAGAGAGAGAGAAAGAGAGAGAGAGAGAAAGAGAGAGAGAGAGAAAGAGAGAGAATAAAAAGAGAGAGAGAGAGAGAGAGGGAAAAAAAGAGGAGAGAGAAAGAGAGAGAGAAGAGAGATAGAGAGAGGGGAGAAAAGAGAGGGGTGAAAAGAGAGAGGTAGAGAGAGAGGAGAAAAGAGAGAGAAAGAGAGAGAGAGAGAGAGGAGAGAAAGTGGAAAAAAGAGAGAGAAAAGAGAGGAGAACAGAGAGAGGCGAGAGGAAAGGCAGAAGAGAGTTGAGAAAGAGAGGAGAGACGTATATTCTAAATATCCAAACTGAGAGAGAGAGTAATAGCCTGGATATCCAGACTGGAAATTTGCAAAATATCAAAATATAGTAATTGTTGAGATAATAAAGAGGAAAGTTTACGTAGTATGCTACATTGTAGCACTCACGGTAAATGTTGCGTTTGTTAACATGTTATAGAATCGGTTTAGACAGTTGTAGAACTTGTATGTCATTAAGCAATTTGTTCTGATTCAGATTTGCAATTTTATAATATAGATCGGAAAACGGGTAAGTCTTGGGAAAGTTCTTCTACAAAAATGAATACTGAAGAGTACTACCATGCATATCATTCTGTATTTGTGGTACAATTTGCTATAAAGTGCTCATCTAATTTACTTCAAACTTTGAACGATCGGCTAGAAAAAAAACGGCTAAGCGTATCAATATAAAACGTTCACAATTGTTGATGAAATACATTCGGTTAAAAATTACATGCAAACATTAAAACTTACAGCAATTTGCAGAACTACAGGAAAAATTTTGTAAAACGGTATGAAAATACTGTTTTTTGGCACTTTCTGAACTCGATGCAAAAAATTAGAATAATTTTGTTTCGGCATAGTAACAAATTATCCTTATACAGAATTCATTTGAGTCAAAACTACTTTTCGGTTTGCGATAATTATTTATTGAATTATACATCATCAAAGGCGAAGGGGTGATTTCAAATCACTTTGAATTTCCGACTTCGCACTCTGTTTCTTTTTATTTTTGTTTTGTCGACTGTATTTAGACAGCGATAATGACGGGAAACTAAGGCAGAAAATGTAACCGTTAATTATTAGAATTAACGCAAAACTTAAAAAAAATAAAAATGCGTCTGAAACACTTCAATTGATGAAAAATGTGTTTGGCGATTATTGTGTTTTCTAAGACAGGAATTTGAAATATACGAAATAAACGCTAGGTAAATAATGATCGTCAATTTTTGACTAGTAATCGCGTCTTCTAAACTCTCTGCTGTATTCACATGATAGCCAAATCATTGTCTTTGATTTGTCTTTTTTCTTTAAAAATATTTAGAAATTGCTTTTTTCAAGGTTAGTAGAACTTGAATGTTCAAAACCTTTATAATTTAAAAAAGAATAACTAGGTCAATCATTTGAGTCACTTTTAATGTATGTATGGAGTAATGCTTGAGTAGAATAAAACGAACATATACGAAAAAATGTTCAAAAATTAATTTTCACTCCAGTGCCGAAACTTTATCAATACTTGAATACAAGAGAACACATCCACAAATATTTGTTTCAACTGTTATCGTTCCTCCGTAAGAAACTGAGTGACGAATCACATTTGTTTATATAACTTCATCGAAAAAGTACACCAAAGTTGCATTCTCTCATTCAAATCACGAACATTCGTCCCGTAATCCCCAGCTTAATAAACCAGTGAAACAAAAACAACCGTTTGGGTAACGAATTGAGAAGTTTATCTTGGCTTAGTCCGGAGCAAACCGCACTTTCGAGGCTAATTTACGGATAACGCAAATCGCCAAATGCCATCTCTTTTGGCTATACACCCACCGACCCCTCTTCCCCCTCTAACCAGAGACTTTCTGGAACCGTTCATCGGAAAACCCGTTCAAGCGATCGATTCTGTGACTCGTGGACCGCGAAATCACTCCCAATTGGTTCCAATCGGGTTCCAAACCGATTTCGCCTTCTGCTCCAATTACCCAAAACGATCCATTAAGGGCACACGTACGCGCGCGCCACTGCTGGCTGCAAAATCAAGACAAATGGCTTCAAATTAGCTCCTCGGTGGTGGCTACGCGACGTCAAGTGCTCCGCTTCATGCGCTGAACGCCAAGCTAATCTTTGTTCCTCAGTTTGCTGTTTACCTCTCCACGACGACGTGACCGCATCTACCATACTCTCTGGATGGCAAATGTTTGATGGAACTTCGGAGGCATTTATCTAGGTCAATTTATTTTTCCCTTGATTTGGGTTCGAATTCCAAGAGCTCCCGCGAGACGATGCCGCCGCAACCACGACACGCAACGCCTGGCCCCCAAAGTTAAATCGCTGCTAATAAAAATCATGATTACAGCAATCAAGCTTCTTCGCTTGGCGTGGAGTGGAGGCTGCAACGGCCATACACGATCCCCACGCGAGCGGAGAACCGTATCTCCGGCGTAGAAGTCGTCCAGAAGTCGTAAACAGCAATTGACTCGAATTTCGGTCGATTCGATTCAATTTAAACCGAAGGGGATCCAGAATTGATTGCGACTATTTTTTTTTTGTTTCGTCTGCTTCTTGTGTTGCCTTTCGGTTCCGTCTGTTGTGTTTGCTCGGCGCACCCTTTGGCCGCATCTTCCACGAATTTTGTGTGATTTTCAGCTCGCGAAGGGATTCCTCGCGTTGCTCTCGCGGAAGAAGAGGCGCGCACCCGGCTGGAACCGTCTGCCGGTTAAATCAATTATGATAAATTTTCACTCGAAATCGGCCAACATGCTAACAAGATCGGTGTAAAATGGGGACCGGGGGAAAAAAATGAAGGAGGGGCGTAACAAACTCCATGAATGGAGCTGGAGCAACAGCCGAGCCGAGGGAATAAATACAAAGTTTGCAAATAACAACGCGAGCATACACCAAGCGCGCTTGAGTCATAATTTACATAACTTGTTATTCAATTTTTCTTGCCGCCCTCCACTTGTTTGTTTGTGCTGCTAGGCGTTTTCTCCGCGAATATTCGCAACTCTGAACGACGTCTTCCTCACGGGATTCCTAAATCCAAAGGGTGCGTTTTTAGGGCTGCAAAAGTTTGCGCGAAGATCACGCGCCGATTATTGGTTGTGGGAATGCAAGTGGCCGCGCTGTAAACTGTCGCGTTCATAATCGCGCCGATATTCAGTGACCATGAATAAATTTCCACCCGGTGGAATTTAGGATTCACGATTCACGTCCTAAAAACGCACTTCCTCCCCCTCAGTCTAAACCACGAATACCGCGAATTAACAGTCTCGGTGCGGCTGTTACGCGCTCGGACGCCTTCGCACGACATCTTCCCTTCCCCCGGAGAGACGACGTATCACCTTGTAAAACGTGTTCGGCGAAAAGAAATATATCTTTGACCCACGAGCGCGCAACGACATCAACACGGTCGCGTCCCAGCAGCATGTTATATACAGCATTTGCATTTAGATTGGCTCTGACAAGTGAACCGGAAGAAACAAAGGAATTCAATTCTGAAAAAGCCATTTAAAGTGTAGATTACTTGGGCAGTAAGAGTTTTACGCCAACTTTTCGACGAAACCCACCGCCTGCCCAACAACAACAACAAAAATGCGAAGGTAATTCGTCCATCTTTTCCCTTCGGCTGACAGGGTGCTGTCACTTTGTGGTTAGATGGATTTTGTCCATCGGATCTAATATCTGTCCATCGGTCTACTGATGGGTTTCGACCGGCAGTGAAAATGGTCATGTCAAATTTCAAAAACCGACCATGTACATTTTGTTTATTGACCCAAAAAAAATGACCTGTGCAAAGTTTCTGCTCAATCGGACATTATTTAGGGGTTCCTAAAAGCGTTCAAAGTTTTGATTTTTTGATCCCCGAAAATCTTCCAAGGAAATTTAGAAAATCGAAATTTTTTTTCGATGCCAAATGACTTAAACATGCATCAAACGAGATCTGGTGTTATCTCGAAAAAAATTTGGCCGAAAATCGATCTTTTTGGGACTAATTTGGGCCAATAAACAAAATGTACATGTCATTTTTGATCTGTCCATGCGACAAAAAATCCATGGAATCCCAGATCATCTACGCTCAGATTCTATTCCGCCGATATTTTCGGCAGAATATGGGGGCATAGTTAGATCTGATAAAATGTTCTTTACTGACGGTTCATTCATAAACGGGTCCACTGGCTTTGGCATCTTCAATGAAAATTCCAGTGCCTCTTTCAAACTCAAAGATCCTTGTTCCGTGTATGTTGCTGAACTGGGTGCGATATACTACGCACTGGGGATCATTGAAACATTGCCCATCGACCACTATTTTATTTTTTCAGACAGTCTCAGCTCAATAGAGGCAATCCGCTCAATGAAGGTTGATAAACGCTCATCTTATTTCCTAACAAGAATAAGACAACTATTGAGTGTTTTGGTCGAAAAATTATTCAAGATTACCTTAGCATGGGTTCCCTCTCATTGTTCGATTCCGGGGAATGAGAAAGCGGACTCGCTAGCTAAGGTGGGCGCTTTAGAAGGCACACTTTTTGAAAGGCAAATTGCTTATAATGAATTTTTCCACATTCCTCGTCAGTACACGCTCGTAAGTTGGCAGCGCATGTGGAGTGGAGATGAGTTCGGTCGTTGGTTACACACGATTATCCCTAAGGTCTCGACGAGTGCATGGTTCAAGGGATTGAATGTAGGTCGTGATTTCATTCGCGTGATATCTCGGCTTATGTCCAATCACTACAGCCTAAACGCGCATCTCTATCGCATTGGGCTCGCAGCAAACAATCTTTGTGATTGTGGCGATGGCTACCACGACATCGAGCATGTTGTCTGGTCGTGTATCCGGTTCCATGCTGCTCGCTCTCAGCTCTCTAGAGCACTAAGAGCACAAGGCAGACAATCGGATATCCCCGTCCGGGATATCTTAGGTAGACGTGATCCTGATCTTCTGCTTCATCTATACCTGTTCCTCAGAAACGCCGATGTCAACGTTTAATGATGTGTCCTTCGTTGTGTCCCCGTTTCATATCCCTCCTATCCGATCGATAAACTTTTACTTAGTCGCGGCAATACATACACACACTCTTTACAGATACACGGGCCAAAGGTTGTGCAGTCCACTGATCATTCAACAAGAGCCAAAGGTTGTACCGCTCATGACAACTCTACACGAGCTGATGAGCTGTCGAGAAAGACGCACCACGCTAGATATGGGGTACAGACTAGGGGGGCGTTGCTGATTAATGGTCAGCTGCATCCCAATAGGAAGTATCCTGTGTCGAGCACACGTACAGAGCATTGGAGACAGCAACATCCCAATTACGAAAACACTTGTAATACTAACCTCGAGCCAACCGCGAGTAATCGGTTACATATTACTAACATAGATAATAAGAAAAATTGTATTGAACTCCCGGCCCCGTGAGGCTAACGCCATATGAGCCTTTATAAAAATATATATTTTGGAAAAAAAAAATGGTCGGTTTTTGAAATTCGATGATGAAATTTTTTCCATACATCCATTGCCACCCTAATGTATACGTATGAACAAAGATGCCAACCTTCCTGATTTTTCAGGATTTCCAAAACTTTTTTGAACGTTTCCTGATACCCTGACAAACACTCAATTTTACCTGGTTTTACTGAAATAATTCTGGTTTTCCCTGATTTTTTGTACTTTTTACCACTGAATTTTAATCTGAATGAAAATTATACGTAAAAATATAGAAATGAGAACTTTCATACACAAAATACATAAAACATATATAAACATATAAAAACTCTCCGGGCTGTATTTGTTTAATGCTCGCTTTTTCTTTCGTTTAACGGGCAATTCGCGTTATCGCAGGTACATTGTCAACATATATTAAATATTGTAGTTGGCGTAAAAAAAACACTATATCAGATTAGTACACTCAAATGCATTTCAATTCGTTATAATTTTACTGAAAATAATTACTTCATGCTATTTGATTGTTCAAAACACGTGGGCCTGACTCTTACTGAACCATTTTTTTATACAAGTGCTGAAATTTCCATAAAAAATCATCATCTATGTATATAAAAATCTCGTGTCACGATGTTCGTGGCCGAACTCATCCGAAACGGCTGTGCCAATAATCCATGGTCAACATATCCGCAAAGGTAAAGAGCGAACGTTTGCTTTTCCTATGACACATTCAACAGAAGCGGTTCGAGGAAGAATACATTCACTTGCGAGACGCTATCATGGGCAACACCTACACAGCCTTTGTTTAAACGTGTGCACGTGTGTTCAAACAAAAAAAGCAGTCTTTAATGAGCTCCATTACAAAAGTACAGGTATGTCGTCCAACATGTTGCTGGATGTATTCGGTTGAGTGACAAAAGCCAGGATTGCCTAATACGCAATTTTTTTAGTTTGATTAGTCGACAAAATACGCAATGAGCAAAAGGATATAGTAATTTCCTCGGAAATTCTAGATCTATCTTTTTCTGGAAATTCCCCTGAGAATAATGTCAATCAATTTGTAACAAACCGAAATTCATTTTATTTCAATTTGATTAATGAAGACGATGTCATAATTACTTTATACCATATAAAATCCAATGCAATAGGTCTTGATTCTCTTCCAATTAAATTTTTGAAAGCAATCATTTCGCTTGTGGCCAAACCGATTACTCATTTATTTAATTGTATCATAACTACAAGTGTTTTTCCTGACGAATGGAAAAAATCTAAAATAATTCCGATAAGAAAAAAGGCAAACATTAATAACATCCAAAATTTGCGCCCTATAAGTATACTCTGTGCGCTGTCCAAGGTATTTGAACGAATTATTAAACACCAAATTTGTCATCATATAAATCAAAATAACCTGCTAAGTTCGATGCAATCTGGATATCGTCCCCATCACAGCACAAAAACCGCAATGCTGAAGGTGTTCGATGATATAGGACTTATTCTGGATAAGGGTCGACCTGTTGTCCTATTACTTCTTGATTTTTCAAAAGCTTTCGACACGATTTCCCACGAAATTTTGTGTAAAAAACTGTCGCAAAACTTTGATTTCTCGAGTCATGCAACGACATTGCTGCGATCGTATCTAATAGGACGAAGTCAGACCGTTTTTAGTAACGATGTTTATTCTAGATTTCTTCCAATATCCTCGGGAGTACCCCAAGGTTCGATATTAGGACCAATCTTATTCTCATTGTATATTAACGATCTTCCTGATGTTCTAAAATGTTGTAAAATACACATTTTTGCAGACGACGTCCAGATATACTTCGACTGCCTGGATAATACAGCATCGACCATTTCAAGAAATATAAATGGAGACCTTGTCAGAATACATGAATGGTCGTGCAGAAATAAACTTATGTTGAATGCCAATAAAACCAATGCATTATTCATAAATAACTCGCAATCCAATAACGTTCTCAAACCAGTGCTGCAGTTGAATAGTTCAATAATTCAATATGTTGAAAGCGGGTTGAGTCTCGGTATAATTATTCAATCTAACTTTTGCTTTGATAAATTTATTTTTAAACAATGTGGAAAAGTGTATGGTACCCTTCGTACATTGTATGCTACCACATCGTTCCTCAGCACTGACACTAAACTTAAGCTTTTCAAAAGCCTGGTATTGCCGCACTTCATCGCCTGCGATTTCCTTTTATCTAACTCATCAGTTTTTGCGCAATCTAAACTACAAGTAGCATTGAACGCTTGTGTTCGATATGTTTTCAGACTGAGTAGATTTGCCAGAGTTTCTCACCTTCAACATCGTCTGATTGGTTGTCCATTTCGCAAATTTGCTCCGATGAGATGTTGCATCTTTTTATTCAATCTTGCAAGAACAAAACTTCCAGGCTACTTACACGAAAAACTAGTAACTCTAAGAAGTTCACGCTCAAAAAAATATGCAATTCCACGACACTTCACTTCCAGGTATGGTAACTCTTTCTTCGTGAGAGGCATTTCACACTGGAATTCATTGCCAAATGAGTTGACTCTTGTTAAATCACAAACACTATTTAAGAGGAAATGTATAGAGCACTTTAATTGTTAAACTCAAGAAATTCTTCAAAGTAATAATTAATAATTTAATAATCAGTAATGCACCATTTGTACGTAAATCAGTGTAACAATTAAAGAGACAAAAGTCTCAAGTTACAAATTAAATTTGAATAAAGAATAAAGAATAAAGAATATCTTCTGATCAACTATCCTCCTGTATTCTAAAATCCGATCGAATCAAAACTACCCGAACGAATCGCAATTCACGTTCAATCGGGTTGTGCAAAGGTGACAGCCTTGCCATGCAATTCGACATTGAGCTATTTCTGTAAAGCGCAAATGGTAAAATATCAACAAATATCATTGATATCCCAAATCGTTGGGTAGTACCATATTCGCCTCAGCTGAGCAAACATTCAATGTTCATATTAATGTCAAACTCTGCAGTTCGGTGAAGAGCAATAAATACATTTGCAAGTCTGTGAAAAAAGGAAACAATATGGATGTGTTTCGAATTCAGAATACCGATGTGAATACTCCTTGATTGAATCACTTCGACGAAATAATAAGGTGCCGAATTGGCCTGTACTTCAGCTCCAATAAAGTTGTCTGGCGTATCTTTGGTTTCAGAATTCATGAACGAAAATGGTGTGATGAAATGAAAATGAAAATGTTTTTTTTTTTTGTTTTTTGTTCAACTTTTGTTGGTGGTCATCGTCTAAACCGCTCCATTTTCTGAATATCATAGATCTCATCTTCAACTCCACATCACACTCGGGTTCGGGAAGTCCATTTTCCCACGGTCCAATGCAATACACGGTCAAACCTTCACGTACCTGCTCGATATTCACGTGGAATCTATCCTCCATCGATCACAATCGATATATTATATGGATCGTTAAAAACATTTAAACATACTTACAATACATTAGTTGTGTTTTATTCAAAAAATATTCACTAGAAGTAATTTATATGGCAGAACAACGTTTGCCGGGTCAGCTAGTAATATTATAAAATTATTACCAATTTTTTTAATGCTTTTCACAAAAGTGTTCCTCTATTACGTTGAATACATATTCGATATGAAAAATGAAAATTTCGTCCATAATTTACAGTGTTATCGATTTATTGTAAAAGTTCATTTATTCCACCTGAAAAAATTGTTATGATTTTAATTTCACAATGACAAAACACAAAGTTCAGTGTCGTTAAGACAAATTAGATCAATGAACTATGTGGATTGTGTTACGAGATTTTTTTCTCTTACTCCAGAATTTTACTTCAAGAATAGCAGACTTTATACGTATAATATAAGAGCAAATATGATTCAAAAACAATATGAAATTATGCAATATGTAATCCAGGAAAAAACTTCCAGCATTAATCAATGTGGCATCGTGTTTCATCAGCGCAATGTCTAAATTCATGTCTCTTTAATGACACTACAAACTATTTTGAAGTCTGGCTGGAATAAAATATTTTTTTTATTGATTTTCAGATTCAGGTCCTTGAAGAGTACTCTCAAATGAAAACTCTATGGACAGCATTTTCGGTGAGAAAGCAAACGTGTTCTGGAAGGATACCATTATTGAGCGACTTGAAATTTGTGGAACAAAACTGTGCATATAAATTTTAATAAATTTGTGTCTTCCTATAAAAATTACGCTTCTGTTTTTCCAAAAATCGGCGCGTACTTTCCGGACAACTCATTATGAACTCTCCTGATTTTTTTAAAATTATATTTGGCAACCCTGCGTGTGAGTATCATTACTCCTTGCAATCCTACAAACGCATAAAAACGAATCATCTCTGTATGGAAATGTCCTAAAGGAACGATTCAGGAACCAAATGAAAGCTGGTTGGAAGGTTAATTGGATTCGCGATTGAGTTGGTTAAAAAAAATGTGTTAGTCCACAAAACCTTTGAAAAAACCATTGAAAATCGATTTTTTATTTCTTCCCGGTACTGTTGTTCACTACATCTACACACACCGAGATAAAAATATGTACGTAAAATATTCTAATACCTGAAAGTTGGGGCTCTCAAATGATGCATATATCATTTATATGTGTTTATTTTTCACGAAGTTACAGCATGTGAAAAATAACTTAGAATTTCCGACTTCGCACTCTGTTGCTTTAATTTTTTGTCGAGTGTATGTTAAAAAGCACAATTTTTCCTCCGGATGCCACCCAACAATGCCAACTCTAAATTGTTACATCGTGTGATCGAAACAAATCGCGAAATCCGCGAATTTTTCAAAAACGATGGCCGCCAAAAGTCAGCGGTCCCAAGTAGTGCTGCTCATTTCACCTCAACCTCAAACGGCGGGGGGATAATGATAATGGCCTCCGTTGCCGCTGCCGAGGGTTGGCCAAACTTCGGCAATTAATCTCCCCAGCGCGCTGATCCTTTGCCGCGCTGTTATGCCCTTTTCCGGGTTTGTTGTTGTAGCGTTCGCGAAATTAGTCAGCTGCGGACTGTGCGCCGCGAAAATTTATATCGTTGGAATAAACAGAAACCAAAAGTGACATTGCTTCCCCCCCTCGCCACCTTTCCACACAGCTTCATACACTTGTATCTCTGTTTCGATCCAAAATCCAAAACGAGATAAAGTGGCTTAGTGTCGGAACTTCCGGTTCGACGGAACTGAACAGTGGAGGAAAACGCTAGGAATTTTTATTATCTCCGCTCTCGTCATCGCTCGCTCGCTGTGGACGCGCTCGGGCGGATGATCGGGGTGACATTCCTGTGGCGGCGAACGGCGGGAGTACGAGAGTATTGACCCAACTTGGTGACACGGGTTGTTGTGTGCGCTGCGGTGCTTGTTTCGTCCCTCCGGCCGGTGTCTTAAAGACGTTGCTAGCTATCCGAAATATTTTCAAGCTTAATTACACTTTAATCCTTCTTGACGAGCGGTTCTTCGATGTCACCCTTGTTTCGGTTGGGAGGGTGAGGACGAACCCGAGAAGACGTTGGTTTTTAATTCCTGACCGAGGGCCAAACTCATTCGGAAAGGGATATACACTCTACTCGAAAGGAGAAGAAACAAGAACGTGCTTGGAGCGATGAAATATCGGCTAATCCTTTTCGAAGGTCCTCTTTCCTGGCAGGAATGTTCCGAACTGTTGCAATGTAAGGAATGAGGCTGATTATACTTTTTTTTCTCGACCGAACACGGGCATTTGCCTCCGTGTTGTTTATCAAATCGATATGCGTCAATCGGAAAACCATCGAAGGCTGCACTCCGCTAATGGAGCACAAAGCCTCTTACGATGGCCATAATCCTCAACCCTCGGTCCGATGAATGGAAAATAACAAACAGCAGACGGAGCGAGGGAAAAAATGACGTGGAGGAAAAACAATAAACCAATCGGGTTCGTTCCCACGAGTGGTTTACAATCCCTTTCCGCTGGCCAAGTTCGCCGCCGCCGATGGCCATCCGCGCCGAGATCGAAAATGAAAATATGTTACTTTTATGTTTTGGCGAGCGGGCAGCAATTCGGATTATGTCCGCTGTGGCCCTTTTGGCGCAGAATAACCATGACTCTGGAGAAGTTGAACCGCGGCGGAAGCGAACGCAAATGTGAGACAGAATGGGAGAGAGTAATCTTAATTAAAGGTATTTATTTTACATGCGATCAAATGGAGCTCACCGAATTCAACGAAGTTTTTTGTTGCCACAGTCTGACAGCCTCGACGTCTTCAATTTAGTTATGTTCAGCAGCATGGGAAGGTGCAAGCTGTGTGCCAATGTGCACACAGGAAGTTGAAAACAGATAAACTTTTCTTCTGCGAATTTGTTTGGGCTGTTTAATGAGTCATAACTAGGGAGAACGCTGTCTGTGTTGCAGCAGCATGCCTTGTCTATTAAGGCCAGGAACACATTCTCATGTGACAAATTTTGCGGCGCCAGTTCCTTCGTTTCCTCGCGCAATTAATAACAAGCACCCACCACAGTACTTGCACACGTTTGGAAAAGCAGAACAATTACGACCAGATGAAGAGAGAGAGAGAGAGAGAGAGAGAGTGGGGCAGATGATAATCATCATCATCATCATCATCATCATCATCATCGTCGTCGTGATGGCAGCATCTCCACAACGATCCGGCGTTATGTTGGTCCCCAGCTGCGACAGTATAATATTCATAGCCAGGCGAACGATTGCGCCCTCGTTCGGTACAAGAAGTGTAACAACGGCGGTTATGATTATTACGATGTGCAGTACGCTTTGCGTAGGAGCAAGTTTTTCGCCGATGGAAGGAAAAAAAACAACGGTTTTTTTTCTGATTTGTGGTCACCTTTTGTTGTCTCCTAGCGGATTTCCCACTCAACCAGTTGTCGTACAGAATGGTTACATCGTTTAAAACGTAAGTTCATATCACTATCAAATATCTGTGGTTGAGTAAAATTTGTTTTTTTAACGTTTTTTTGTTAATTTGAACTAGTATGATATATCACTAGTTCAAATTTACTGATGAACTCATTATATGTACAAGGAAAATTGTAAATGTTCCACAAAACGATGCATATACAGGGAACCTTCGATATAACGTACCCTCGATATAACGTCACTCGATATAACGTACACATTATCAAAGCCCAAAAAAAAATTTTTTTTTATATTTTTTTTTCGGAAAGAACAATAGATTATCTGTATTTTGATATTAAAGCTTGTGTTGTAACTTTAACCAATTCCGAAATACAACTGTTTTGTGATTCCGGATTCTAAATGAATCAAATTTCAATCAACAGAACGAAGGGAAACTTCCTGAGAAAAGTTAGCTTCGTCTTCTTATTGATTTTATTCATCAACCTTACTCAAACAGCAACAAAATAAAGTAATATAAGCTACGTTTCTAAGTTATTTATCATGCTTCGATATAACGTACAATTCGATACAACGTACAATTTTGAAAGTAAAATGTACGTCATATCGAAGTTACCCTGTAAATACAGAGGATATTGTAAAATACATTATTAGATTACATGAGTAACGATTTGAATTGTTAGAACAACAAAATGTATATTATTAGCACGACCGAAATCAGCTTATTTTTGTAACAAATAAATTACAATATAAAATTAATCGTAATGCTGAAACGTCATGCACACGCAAATCTATCAAAAAACTATAAAAAACTAAAAAGTGCATCACATTAATTTCTTCAAGTGTGAACGAGAGATGCGAAATTGTTCGTTGACACGGAAAACTATGGAGACTAGAAGAGTAGATTCCGCTCTTCTAGTCTTCTACTTCAGCGCTATAGAAATAAGTGGTAGCTTTCTAGCAACAACAACGCATATCTAAGAAAATCTTCTACAGCTTCACAAATTACATCGCACACAATAACAAAGTTATCCGTGTAATACATAATATAATGAGAATAATGTGAAATTGTTCTATGATGAAGATATTTTTTTTTGCTTTTCTAAAATAGTTACAATCTTGCAAAACATTAAAATTCCAAAAATTAAAATAAAGTCATATCCCAATTTTTTGTCAGTCCTACGCAGCGCCACCATACGTCAAACATTGTTGAATTGAATGTTGATTGAGCTTAAAACTAGAGGATATGCATTGCACTAATCAAAAAGCAAGTTTAACTAGGTTGTGAAAAATGTTTCTAAGTAGACAAATTTTGTAAAATGAAGTAATTTTTTTAGATAAGTTTATAACAGTTATTATTTTTTACTCTCTTGGAATATTGTGTTAAACAGATAGCTGGCTTTCGAGTTGATTATGAATTCGTTTCTATGAAAAATCTGAAATATGAAAAATTGATCTTTTTTTTCATTACAAAGTTTTTGAACTATGAAGTTTGAAAAAGACTCATTGGAAGATCAATCAATGACGAGTCCTGGGATCAAACCCAGGGTCGTTTGTTTTATACACGGACACGCAACCGTTGTTACTACGGAGACTTCCACGTGTAGCTTTTTCTTCATTTATTTGTTAACGAAGACTTTAAATCTCAATTTAAATTCTGATTAAAAGCTCTTATTTCTACGCTATGTCTACAACTTTTGGACAACTTTTTTGCGACGCGGCCAATTTTAAAATCGTAAATTTGTACCCCCAACAGATCAATAAAATCGGAGAGGGTCGGATCGGATTGACTATCTATCGGAATCTCTCTAAATCAACAATAAGGTCAACTATTCTGAGTGCTCAGCATCAAATCTAATTCAACAACAATACAATATGTTAATATGGCCATTTGTTGCTGGATGAAAAATGAAGCATAACCACTTTAACAAGTTCGCCACTCCGTCACCCAGATATGGGTGACACTTTCCTCGTTCCCATTGAATAGGATTTTTAGAAGAAATATGATAGAATAGGCTTCTAAACGTAGCTATAGGATATGTAGAAAAATCATCAAATCATAACCATATTAATATAATGTTTATACTATACTATGAATAATTTATAGAACGGATGATTTGTACTGCAGTTTTTTTGCGAAACCCATATTATATGACAATGGCATGTGTTATTGTTGTCAATTCGTTTTCAAATTTGAAAAATATTCCTAGAACATTTTAAAGTTGTCTACAAACTGAGCTCTTAATTTAATAATTCATCTGCAAGTTGGACCCCACAAGAAATTTAGAAGTGTCGCGTTGGGCAACGAACTTTTACACGTAGCGAAGCAACTATCGTAAAACAGATTGACAATTTTGGGAAACAAAAATTGATGGGCCCTGTTTAGGACCAATGTTTTCTTTCTTCATCAATTTCAACATTCGATGGTCGTTTGAAAAGTCCGTACAAAAATGAAAACTGCTTAATTGTATGGGGTAAAACTTATGCATTTTTCAACACAGCCTCCTTTTAGGCATATACACTTCGTCCAACGCTACTCTAGTTCGTTGATCCCTTCCGAATAATAGGGTTTGTCCAAATCTGAAAAAAACCCATTCGTTTATGCATTAACCTTATCGTTTGAATGAATTTTTTTCTCCCTTTCGTCAAATTGGGGAACAAATAGTAGTCCGAAGGAGCCAAGTAGGGGGGATGCGAAGCGAGTTGGGATTCTATTGATGGAAAAAAAACACTGAACATCCTCGATTCGAACGAATGCCAAACACAAAATAACAGGCCGATCTGGTTAAAGCTTGGTGAGTGTGTGTGCTCTTCCAAAAGATGCTACTAACTAATCATAATCTCGATATGTGCCAGTAGTCCCATCTCTTTGACTTGTCACGGGCCCTCGTGAATATATATTTTCTCCAGATTTCAGTACATCAGTGTTGCTCTAGACAGCAAGCAGCCAACAACGTGTGGTAAGGTTAATTTAAAAAATTTCAAATTGGCATTTCATCGCTTTTCCGCCGTGCCAATCGTTCGTGCCGCTCAGTGCAAGCATTAAGTGCGCTTGGAAAGCACTTGCACTCTATGGAAATAATAACGGATGCATCAAAAAAATGGATGGACTAGTTTAGGATGGCGTTGAAAACGAAACTACAAAACATAATTCGATAGTATACTTTAAAACTTTACTGGATATCATATGGGATGCATAGGCTTGTCAAGGTCTTCAGTTCACCTCTTTTTCGATGAAAACTAAATACAACTAACTTTTTTGTCTAGTGAGTTTTTATTGAGCGCAAATAAACTCATTGAGTAACATTTCCAAAGCACAATAAATTAAAACAGTATTTTGTGAAATTCGTGTATGAAGATGAAAAATATAGGATCAAAAAGTCTATTGTTTCAAAACTACGATCTCTTTATAAAATGATTCGTCCTAATACTTTGAATTCACCGGCAGTAAAAGAACACAAGCTAACTTAATTTCTTATTAAATATTCGATAATGCATACTTCAGCTAGACATATTTCTTGTTATTGTTCTGCAATTGTGAAAAGCATAATTTTAAAACACCTTTTAATACTCTTGTCCAGTGCAAAAAGTTACAAACGGACGTAGCTTATGTTGCAATATTTCCGATCTCATCAGCGTTCGTGCAGCAAGCACTGTGAGCAGCTTAAGCGTGTCTAGAAGAACTGAAATTCATATTGAATCTTTGAAAATGCATACTGCAGCGGACATTATAACTAAGATTCAGAAATAGTGTAAAAACATGGCGAACATAAAATTATAAAATTATATTATATTAAATAGTTGTTCTGCTGAATTCAGTGTAGAATCTAACTTTTGTATTACCTTCCTCAAAATCTGCAACCTCACAAAACATTGGAGGAGAAAAATATATGTAAAAAGGATGTTTCGAGTGTTATATATAAAAGGATGTTTCGAGTGTATTTTGTATTTCATTTTGTCTAGAAATTAATTGTTAACAGACAACTGGTTTTCGAGTTTTTTTTTAGAAAAAACATTGGATTTTTGCTCGATCAGATCGGCTGTTTTTTTGGTAAATTTGGTTTGGAACCGTTCCATACCAACAGGATGGATTATTACGCAGCATTAAATTAGCTTCTAATGTGTCTCAATATACGGGTTTGCTACTGATGAATGACCTCTTTTTTGTAATCATTCACATTTCATGAACCAATTATCGTATAGTAAGTCGATTGGCATTTTTAGGAAACACAGTTTATTTAATTATGTTTCGGATGCAATATTAAAGGCCCGATTTCTTGGTATTTTTTTATTCGATTCGATCCGAAGAGAAATATAATCGATTAAGTCAATCTGTTGCTGTTGTTGTATAGAAAAAAAATATATTTATTAAAATATTATTCGCTTTTGCGAAAGCAACATGATAAAAGGAATGCTTCAAACCATGTAGAGCTGAATAAATCTGTATAAATTTTGTGTACAAATGCGTAAGAAGTGAACACATATTTTCTAAAATAAGTTATGTTACATTTTGTCACAAAAACGTTTTTTTTTTCGGAAAATTAAAACTGATCCTCATTTTATCCTGATTTTAGTATTTTATTCTTTCTGATTTTGGAAATAAATCGTTGACATCGACGTGTACAACCGTCTTTATTACTCGTTCCATCGAAAACGAATTTCAAAAACAACTCTATAAAGAAGTGCATTTATTGCTCATTAACCATTGGAATGAATCCCAGAGATGTTCACATGTTTCTAGATCAGGTTTGAGCGTTTTCTCAAGGAGACTGCCCATAGTTGTGCATAGCGTGCGAAGCGAAGTATAGAAAGGGTGCAAACTGTTACACATCTCATTATAAGTCTCATCAAACCTCGAATAATCATTAAAAGTATTATATAACCGGTTTTCTATTCTACGGATAGTACAATACAGGCGGTAGAAAAATAATTACAATATTATTTGGGAGATGAATTCGATTAGAAGCTTCAAAAACTACTGTTTCAAAGTCTTAGAAAAAAAGTCGTTAAGTCGTTTTCCCGTCTTAAAAAAAAGCACAAAAATTATGTTCCAGAAAATATTATTTTTATTTGTTCCAGAAAATATTATTTTTATATTTTTTTAATTTTAACCACATTTAAGGTTAAAATTTGCAAATGATTTTCAGCTCAAAACAATTTTCGTACTAAAAATGTCAAAAGACACATTTTAACGCGATTTGAACCACGATTTTTGTGTATGCCTTTCCGATCTGTACGTCTTTTGGCAGTCGAAACAAAAAAAATGAAATTTAAAATGTTGCACCATAGAAGTTTACTGAATATTTTCCATACTTAGCTACTTCCTCGTACGGAGGAAGTCTGAGTTCGTATGAGTAGCAACATTTCACGAAAAATTGATATTTAAAAAAAATATGATTTTCTCCATAATTCAAGCAACTAAATCTTAGAAAGAAAATTAAAACCAATATTTTACTCTTCACGTAATGACAATTCTGGCGGTAGGCAACCACCTTCTTTTATCAATATTGATTTCAATATTGTTTTCAATCTGCCCAATTGTGATGTCAAATGTTTTTTTTCTTCCTAAAAGCTGTGTGTCAGTTCTTCTACGGGTTGTATTCTCGAAATGAAATGGAAGCACAATGCCCCAATCAATTTAGGGTAGAAATTCTGTCAGCCAAACAGCAACCTGAAAAAAACTGCACCGCAAACGAATGAATGCAATGCGCTCAATCCTCCTCCTTTCGCGGTTATAATTACCATCATCATCAACGGATGGTTATGATCGTCATTAACATTATTATTATTATTTTAAATAGAAACTTAACAATTCGCTGCCCCAAAGTCCGGAAATGGACTTACGAGAGCGCATCGTAAACTTAATCCGTTGACGAGACGAAAACCGATGAGCGGATTTCGTCCGAGTCTCGCTCGGACGCTTTTATTAGTTCTCTTCTGCACTGCTGCATATTATCCATCGGTATGTTTGGGTTGTGCCACCACCACTTACCCCGCGCGCTACAGTACAGAAATAAATGTGGACCAGGAAAAAAAATTGTGCCCATAAAAACGGCACGTAAACTTTTGCTACCGGTCGTCTTCTTCGGTCGTCCTTCGAGCTTCAGAAATCATAAATGCATACCGCGAGCAGAAGTGCATGTGGACTCAGAATTTCACGGTCAGTCTGCTGCCCACTCCGGAGTCGCATGACGTGAAAGGTAAATAATGAATGAGAAATGGTGCGCCTTCCTCCCGGTGGAGGACTTTGCCTTAATGGGGAAGCGATTTGTAAGTTTATTTTTAATGCCTTCTTGATGTTTATGGCATCCGCTTTTTATTGGCAGCGGGCATTTGCGTTTGCTTTGCAGAAGACGACTCTCTAACGGGACATCGGAGCTAGAGTGCGTCTAACGAATCGATCTATTTTCCTGAACCTCAAATAAAATTTTGAAGGTCTATGTATATTGCTGCTTCCAGAGAAACGTGCGCATCCTGATTTACAACGGCAGACACAACTAGATTTACAACCACCTTCCGAAGGCTCGGATTCCTCCGGGGTAACATTCGGCTCTGAAAAGAGCCCCCAGCAAACAAACCATGAAATGCACATTATTACCAAAGCCTCTCTGCCCCTTTTCCCCGCAAACAAACATTAAATCGAAAAATATAGATTTATGATCTGTACCCAAAGCTTCCCCCAGAAACCGATAAACAGACGAAACAAAACGTTAATTTGGTAGAAGGTATTCCGGCTTTTTGGAGGCCTCAAAAACTTTGCGATCTCTCCCTCTGCCTGAAGCTATATCTTTTTGCGGTTCTCTCCTCCGACCCGACTCACAATCACACAATCCTTGTGTCTTTGTGCCATTGGGCAGTCGAACCTTGAAAAGATGAAGAATGCAAATTCTTCTGCCTCTAATTTGTTTGATTTATTGCCGGGCCAATGAGAGAAAAAAATAAACCAAACTTCTCCGTTCCCGAGAATCCTGGCCACGCAATCGGAAGGCCCTCTGGGGGCTACCGTGCCAGTGCCTAATGACAGTCCCTTTTGCCTCGGCGTTCTTCTCTTAATTGTTGGGTTCTTTCTCTGTCGTTCGTGGAATTGAAGCATACGATTCGTTTGTTTTTCGAAGATGAAACAAATCTATGTCGTATCCTGATAAGTTTTTTCGCAATTCGAGATACATTTAATTGATTGTCGACACATTGTAAACCCATGTTAGCTAAGCTCTGTTCAGCTAATCGGCGTGAAACAGAGAGCCGTTACTCAGGTAATACACATTGTCAACACGATTCGAAAGCAAACATGCAAATTCAACCAGGGATTTACTGGAAGTACAACAATCTCCCACATCTCGGTGGGGAAAGCAATCGATCACACAGATCTCGTTCCCATCTCCAGCGCACAGCCTGATACAAGTGTTGATTTTCACCCCCGACGCAACCGCGCCTTTCCTCAAAAACAACAACATCAGATGAAACACAAGAAAAATTCCTTGTTTCACTAGGAACAGCAGAGAAAAAGGCACAACTGGCAAGCCAACATCAAACAAAACAACGTGTTTCAATCTGGGCGCGTGGGTGCGATTGTCGTCTCCACTCGCACTCTCCCGCAGGCTTCGTCGCACATGCTAATTTATCCGATGTACGCGGGCGCGACAACTATCGCAACATACATTTTCTCATGTTGTGCTCTTGCAAGGGGCCTGACGAATGTGTGTGTGTGTGTGTCTGTGTGTCGGGGCCGACCGCATCGTGTTCCAATAGCGCACCCATTCCACACGCGAGAAACGAGAAGCGAGAGGCAGCAGCAGCACAACAAGGGAGGGGAGGATTGTCATGTCAAAGGCAGCACGGATTTACGCCCACTAATTATAGCCTCCAAGCGCAGCAAGCCACCGCCGCCAAACCAATCGATGCGGCAGATATTTGGTCGCATTCTCAGGGTCGCGCGAGGAGCGATCTTTATCGCAAACATCGAACGGATCTGAAGTAGAATACGAGAGAAAAAGACACGAAGAGATGCTTCAAAATGGGAAATCGGCCGCTCCCCTTGAATGGAACATCTTCGATATGAATCAGAATTTCAAAAAAAAAAATGGATAATTAATTTCAAGGGATATCGTGCGGGATCCTCGACGAAAACGAACGCATTACGATCATGAGATGAATAAATTAATTATTTGCACGGCCCATTTGCAGCAAAACCGAGGGAATTACGTTGGATTTATGCTTTTCGTGCCATTGCACATAGTTTCTGGAGCGCGATAATTAAAACGGTTTCGTTATGAGGCGAAACCGCTGTTGCTGGATTGAGGAACCACACTTCAGTCAGCAGCCTTGAGTGGATCGTTGATCTCCGCCTCGGCTGGGAGCAATATCAAGACCCTCAAATTGGTTTCAATCAGCGTTGAAACAAAACAGCGCACAGCGCCTCTCGAACGAGATCTCTCGTCATTCGCGAGCATCCATGAAATTGTCCAAATCATCCCCACGCGAGCACTTTCTACTAAACGACGGCAATCATATTCTCGAGGGTTCCAAAAATGGAAGCACAACGCACTCACCTGAAAGTGAACCTGGCCGTTATCGACCCACCCGATCACGATGTCGGCCCCATAGATCGATCCGTCTGTCGAGAATCCTAGCCCCACGTAGCCCAAGGTGCGGGCCTGTACCTCGAACGTGATGTCCTGATTGTTGCTGATGCTCCACAGCAGCCGATAGTTTTCGTCCAGATCGACCGCGTGGTCCCAGTGGGCACCTGCCACGGTAGCGGTGGCCGCCACCGTCACCAGCAGCACCACCGATAGCACTTTGGATGAGTTGCTCATGGTTGCTTTCTTCATCACTCGTTTCTCTTATTCTTTTTTTCGATATTTTGTTATATTATGCGTTGTTTTGTTTTCACTCCACGACAGGATAATTGTGTTGTTGATTGATGGATTCGAATGCCTCAATTCCTCCAATCTATTTTCGGCTCTAGTTTCACACCATCACACCACTCTACACACTGAAACACTGCACCCTCTTTGCAAGGGGGAATTTTTTGAAGCCAATTGATGGAATTAATCACCGGAGATCTTGTTGCGTTGCGTGTTCACCACCGTTCTTCACTCATAGTAGAGGCGGAGCTCTTGCCCTATCGGATGCTCCCAGAAATGGGGATCTGAAACGAGAAAAGTAATTGATTTTGAATATACAATTGTTTTAGATTGAAAAAAAAGATTAAAAAAAAATTATTACATAGTTTTGGGTTACTAATTTACTAGACATGCTAAGTGTTTGTCAAAAGATGGCTCCAGCAGTCATAGACAACGCGTGAGTTGTCCAATCAGCAATGGTGTGTGTTTTTTTATCGTTTCTATCGGTTTCGTTTAGCAGAAAACTTTGAACCACAAATACTATTTCTACTCAAGGAGGCACATTAGTAGTAGTGATCGCTTCATACATAGCTGACTGCCCTGTCGTACTTGAAGATGCAGAAAAGTGTTTGAATGACGGCGAGTTCAGATGGAAGGTTTGGGTCCGGTAGTCATTACTGCTAATTTCGTTATTTCGTAGTTTGAGTGCAGGTTGTGTTGTATAGTCAAGTGTAGCCAAAACATCGGGAAATTAGCAAACGCATTGGTTATCTGCTTCGAAACATTACTGATTTTGTTTAACGCCATTTATGTTAGGTCGTGTGAAAATATCTGATTATGTACAAAATAATCTTCATTTGCGGGTGGCATTGAAAAGTTTTCGGAAATGCTGCTCGAGATAGAATAACGTTCCGTGTTCCATCATCTCAAAAACGGTTATATCTATGTTGATAACCGTCCGCGAAAAGACCAAAAATCTCGAAAGATGCCAAAACGAAGGCATTGATCGATGAGGATTCGTGCCAAATGCAAGAAGAGCATGTGTGATGAATAAAGGCTTCATTACAGCAACCCAATTGTAGTAAATCATGTGGACTGCCCACCACAGTGATGGTTATTATATGCATTTGTTAGGACCATGTCGGAGATCTTCATTATGAGCAATTGACAAAACCATTACTGGGGAACAGTATCGGATTCGCATCAATTGAAGCCGTGAGCCGAGTACATCATAGAAAAAACGACAACAATACGAGCAGAGGCATGCAACAGGTATTCTACAGCATGACAACGCTCGAACTCACGATACCAAGCTTGTTAAAACCAACTTGAAAACACTCGAATAGCAATTCATACCCCACCCGCCGGGTTTCCGAGATATTTCGTCATCTGATCATTATTTGCTCTGTTCGATGGCACATGGGCTGTCTGATCAACATTTCCGCTCATAGGAAGACATAAAAAAATTGCTTAATTAGTTGGTAGTCTCATGAAAATTATGTTACGGAATTCTAGTTCTGCCAGCAAATTGAGTAGGAATTGTAGCTAGTGCTAGACAACTTTTTGAATGGTTCATTTATTAACATTTATTTAAAAATAAGTTTGGTTTTACACGAGGAAAAAAGGGACAACGAGAGCTCAATTGTGTACCTTATAAGAAAGTGCAAAGATATCTGAATGAATCACACAAATCTATTCAGTAAACGGAAAACGTTTTATGTAGTTACCTTGATTGCAGCACCAAAAAGTTCGCATCAGGACAAATGAAACCACAACTTGAATACAACATTTGTATTTACCTAATTCAAAGGTAATATTAAACTTTTTTATCAGGTCTAGGGTCTTATGATAAGCAATACAGGGTTCGTCAATGGAGATGCAGGAAAAAACGTCAGTTGACCTTTTTTCTTTCTGCATGTTTAAGTCTAATAATTGGAAAATTTCATCACGAGGTCGTATTCGATGGATGACCGTGGAGAAAATATAAAACAACACTATAGAAATTCAAAAAAAAATCGATCAGCTAAGTACCGTGTACATTCCAAAACACGGAGGCTTAAATCTAACTTGCCCAAAGCTGAATATTGGTACGTTGGACGGCTTTCTTCCACTTTTTACCATTGAACTGGTTAGTTAGCAATTGACTCTGAGGTGTAATAACAAACCTCCCAACAGCACTCTTAATCGTCAATGCACCGCTGTTTTGTTGTTATCGGTATCCAGTTCGGGGTGACTAAATTCTGTAACCGGTATGACTAAGGTGCACCTAGAAGTTGTAATAAGAACCCCACCCAGCCTTACCCCAGCCATAAGGTATTGTAACGACTCCTCAGTTGGAAACTCAATGTTTTTGTTATGATCTATTCGGATTTGCTGGTATGTTGAACATCCTATATAGATGATATAGTTAGCAAGGTTGTGATAAGTGGTTGGAAGCTGAAATTATTATTTTACTTGTTTCTTTCACTCAGCCATTGTCCTGTTTCATTCACTTCCGCGTCCATTTCCAATAAATTTGAGAAGAAGAATTTGATTGGAGCTGCTCGAATGAACGTTTAATTGGTTTCATTTTACCAAAATGAAGGATCCTAGACCGGTGTCCAGAAAAAATGCTGCCTTTAAAACGGGATATCAGTCACGCTTACCACAACACCACCAGCGCTGGCAACAGATTACCTGTGTTGGCCTACCTCATAAGCTCACATTGAATATCAGAACAATAATGCATCGAGTAATGTAGCATACCTGGAGGTTATACCAGTATACTTTGGGGCGAACAAATGTCAAAATAATGCCAGTCGGTTAGTCGTTCGATTAATTCAAATAATCGAATATCTGCCATTTTAATCGAGTAATTTTGCATCGAATAATGGTAGAACAGATAGAAAAAAGAAGACAATTTGACATTTTCATTAATTTGTTTTTTACTTGACAACATGATATTTGTTGACTGTTTTTGGAGGGAACCTTTGATGAAAAAACGCTTATTATTGCCCAAAAATAACATGCCTATCATATGATAGACATGCCCTATATACTGACCAACCTACCCCGTGTGTGGTGTTAGTTTGTCAATTTATTCTGAAATATAAAAACGTCAAATAAAACAAAAATATCAAATTAATGATTCTCTGATCATTTTTCGTTCAAAGGGTAAAAGGTAGACTTTTTTTATTAATCCGTTTATTTTTATAGTCTCAGTTACATAGGTTTGAAGGAACCACGCTCTTAACTATATTCTTACTAGAAAATATTAACATGTTTCCTAAATTCTATGGTTAATAAAACAGGAAACCGAATACTCGCGGTCGACTCGAGTTTAGAAGGGTTTCGCATTGAAGGTAAGCTTCATTGTGGTACATAACACTCTAACGCAAAACCTCGTGCTACAAAGTTGTAACCAAATTTAATCAAAAATGACCAACTAGCCCCGCCCTACCCTACACGAAGGGGAGTATATTTTTGCTTCATTGAGCGTAAAAAGAGAGCCGCGATATATTGACCCAGCATGAGTCAGCTGCGATTTGAAGTTCGGTAGGCTCATTATTGAGCGACGATTTGTCGTCGATAATGAACTTGTCAGGCCCTGATCGCGTTGTTTTGTTCAGAATTGAACTGACCGATAAATCGAACCAAAAAACAAAATCTTTTATCGCTTTTTAAATTCGAAAAGCGTGTGAATTTGTCAATTTGAAATTTCGGTGAGGATTTTCTGCTCCGCTGGAGCTATTTTGTACGAAAATTCTGTGAATCAGAGATTATATTTTTTGAAAAAAAGCTCACATTTTTCAATGAGCAAATGCAAGTGCTTTTTGAACTAATAAAACTGGTTCTAATTCATTTTATTATCGAATTCTATTTCGTATGAAAAACAAAAAAATCCGGAAAAGCCGGATTTGAATTGACAAAATTCACCAAACTTTTACAAATTCTATGCAACCCTATGTGACCACTGTTCAACTCCGATGGGATCAGATTAATTTTGCCTGCCAACTACCACGTGCGACGTAGATGATTCCAATTTATAACTAGATGCCATTGTGTTGGTGACAACAATATAATGTGCGGTTTTCATATGTGTGTTTGTGGTAGTGAGCAGTGTTAACAAATGTGTTCGATTATTTGCCGTTTTTCCTTGTTTCATCGTATTATACTTCTGGATAAGATGTTTGTATTCCGGAAGTGAAAGCATCGCAAAACATCAGTGGTTTTCAACCATTTCTGCTCCATTCCCCCCTTTACGAAAATTAATCCCAATGCTTCCACCTATCAGTATTTTGTAAGAAAGTCTGTAGCATATCAGTAAAATATTGAAAGAATACAAACGGCTTTCAAGTTATATTCGCAACAAATATGATTTTGTACTTGTATCTGATTACAAAAAAGGTATATAAAGTTTGTATGGCACCTGCGTCTGAATGATTTCCGCCAAAATCGTAATTCTTGAGCACGTTATCGAAAAGCACACCTCATGTCATCTTCGATATCCACTCTGTTACGGTGTTTTCTTTCCAGAAATCCAGATTCGCATAAATACTACACATAAGACAACAACACTCGTAACGCTTAATTCGCATATCAGGATAAAAATCGATCATTTGCAGATCGATGAGTTTGTTCTGAAATTAATCCGGAACTTTCGTCACTGCCAGTTGAAAGGGAATTCAAACCATGTCCAAATCTTGTTCTTTGATATAAGAAAAATATGTTTCCAGTTTAACTTGTTGTAAAAAATCTTGACAAATGCTGTACAATTTCCTTTTTAATAGTCTTCTGTACTGTTTCGTCGTCTGTTCCATCATCATTCTCCGACGAAAGTCTTTTAAACTTTGTGAAGTTGTTCAATTGAACATTACATTTCAGATTTGGAAATGTTTGCCGAGGATCGCAAATTTTAGCGTATCCAATAAAGTTTTTGTGGCAATTTTTGTTAATCATTGTCAAATTCCCCCCTTTTAAAGGCCAAATTCCCCAATAGGGGGGAATTCCCCACCGGTTGAAAATCACTGGTCTACACAGATCACATCTTTTGACGTTTTTGTTTCGATTGAATTCCGACAAATCTCGCCAGTTAATCTAGGAGAACAAAACCAGCGCATCGACTCCATGTAGCAGGGTTAGGAATATCGAGCAGCAAAAGATCGATCATCAATAAGATCTTCTAAATTCAACAGACTTTTTTTTTATTTTAATAGAAGGAATGGTGTGAAAATAGCTCTGCATTTAAAATTCTATTATTTCTTACTTTGGTATTTGGTTTGAGTTGAAAGTGCGTTTAAAGTTTGTGTGAACTCAAGTTGCTAAAAATCCATTTTGCCCAACAAGAAACTCTGAGTTCAGTAGCAGAATATCTCCTCAAATTTCGGTTACTCACCCGGTGAAACCGCTCTGCAGTTAGCACTTTTTGTTTATTTTACAGCCCCCCATATGATGACTCTATACCATCATCGTGCACCGTCGATGACGGATAATCTTCATCAGCGCGTTGTCGCGGGGTTGATTTTATTGTGACACGAATGTGAACGATGTAAACTTTTTCGCTTTAACGAGGGAAAACGTAAAATTAAAACTTTTTCTCACCTTGAAGGGGGAGGGTGGAGATTTTACAATCTTCTCATACGACACTCCACCACTCCGACGAAGAAAGCACTCGGAGTCTGGTTCTGATCCAACCGTGTATTTAGGGTACTAAAGGATAATTTGTGTGTGTACAATTTAATCCCAATCTCGAGCGGCAAGAAAAAAACGATGCCGGCGGAAAAAAGGTACACAACACGCATGTTTCGTGCTCCATGACAAAGTGACTGAAACGAGCAAAGTTGGTCCATAACCCCCTACCGTTGTAAGGGACACGCGCGCTATCGAGAGCTGGATTTAGCATTAATGGAATGGGAGCAGAACACAGCGAGATTAAAAAGTTTGTGGCCCAAATTCATTTTTCGTTTTTACGTTTTCCAGAAAAAGGCAGAGCTCCGTGGGAAGTGGAAATCCGCCACCAGGACTCTCCCGATAGCTACGTACGTAATCACCGATGGGAAATAGATTAGCGAAATTCCAGCCATAAATTTCCCGCCGGTAATTTTGGATTGTCTGGATTCCGATGGATATTGGATTTCCATTATCGACTACAGAGATGGCATTGTTCGAATTACTTCGCCGCAGCGCGGCAGACACTTCCGGGCGCAGATGATTCTAACACACCTCTCCCGATGACACTACAAAGTAGGGGCTATCGAATGACGGAAATTTCTCGCGGGACATTACATTTCCACTGGCAATGCTAATCCTCCGCCAGGCCCGAAAATCCTGGGCTCGAAATTCAATATGTGTGTGTTTGGGTGTGTGCGGTTTAGAGGGTAGCTGCGGAATGCGTAAATATGTGAGAACATGGATTTCCGATCCGAAGGCCCCGAGAGTTCTTGTCGCCTCTCACTCTTATTAACGAGGGAATATTTCCCCCACCCCCAACTCCGAGATTAGAAACGAGGAACCTGTGCTTGAGATAAAATATTGATCGGTATCTATCCGCTCCGGAGCGGAAGAGTGAGTGAAAGAGACCAGAACAACCAGAAAAGGCAATAAAACTCAACGATAAGGGTTCGAATTTCTCCCCCGCCGCCATCGGTGGCGTTGAACAATGCCGGTACGTGCTGCCGATGGAAGCGCTGTTGACTCCCCCACTGCGTTTACCTGGCCTCAGGTGATACGGGTGGTGATGCTGCGAAGAACCACTTAAGTGGATCTCGGATGATTCGAACCGCCTGAAATGCTGGTAATGAAATGCCTCACCGCTTTAAAATCCTTTCCCGCCGATTTTTTGTCGACGGATTTTCGACAGCTTCGGCGGGAGACGGTGTCGGTGTCGATTCGGATAATACAGGTGCTTCCGGGTCGGGTTACGCGCTTTCATCTTCTGCGGGTGGAAGTTGATCGATTCGCGTTGACATGGGCTCCCAAACGAGATTCGCAAAATACAGCCACTATTAAATGTACATTCACCAAAATTAACCCCGCCGTAACGAGGAGATGGACTTGGTTTGGTCCAGTTGTTGTCGAGGACGACGCGGCCAAAGCGGAATCTTAGATAAAAAAACAGAAAGAACATATTTTCCAACATCAATATTCCATGGCTTTTGTATTCATAATTCTTTTGTGTGTTTTGACAGCATTTATTCTGTTATTTATACACACGGAAACAGAAAGGAAGAGAGAACGAGTCTGACTGCTGGACAACAGCAGCGCTCTGCTTCGGACCGCTTCCCTTCGGGACAACAACAGACAGGAAAACTATTCACGACTGTGTGTTGTTTGTTTATGTAGAATATGATTTTCTGTTTGTACACCTTTGTCCCTGTTCGCATTTCGTACAGGGAAGATATGATCATCATAAAACATCACACCTTTTCTCATTTCCTTTGTGGCATCATCGTCGTTTCGCTCGCTTATTGTGTCCTGGTGACAGTTCTGCCTCACAACATTGTCGTTTTGCGCACAAAGGGACTCTTGCTCTTTTCCCCGAAGAAATCGTCCCTAAGCGCAGAGCTTAAGATTATTTTTTTTTTTGCTCTTCTTGCCCTGGACAAGGGGGTGGAGAAGTGCAAGAATGATAAATCAAACAAACATTGCTCTTTCTGCAGATTTGAAGTTAGAGGAAGACAGAGGAAAAAATCATACCCTGTCACTGTGTGATGTTTGCAATCGTCCATTCACCAGATCTTGCCCAAATTGAATTCCGTTCCAAGAATCCAACCAAAGCTAGACATTTCCCACACATGATGGGCAGGCAGGCATAAGCTGTGGGCTCGGAAAGACATGAAGCCAAAATATTTATATTAATGAATCCAACGCTCGCCTTGCTGTGCGTTTCCATAGACGCACACAAAGACCCACAAATGGCCAACCGGAGGCGTCCGGTAAGAACTTCATTTGATTTCCACGGAAAAAAACACGACGATCTGGGGGCGGAGAAGGAATCCTTTTGACTCGGTGGAATGATTTATCGGCCAGCCGTGCCCCGCAAAACTCGGGATGGAACCGAATTCCAAAGTTATGAAGTTATGAGGAACTCCCTCCGTCCGTCGAAGCATGATTAAATGATTTTTAGGTATATGTAGTTTAATTATAAACGGTCTTTCTTCTCCCCTCGTAACCGTAATGGGTGTAACTAATTTCGTTCTTATTTTTTCCTCGCTGCCAAACGGAAAAAAAGAAAAATTCCAAAACCCAACCAAAAAAAAAACAGAGCACAGTAACTTTGTGTTGCGTGTCTTGTGGTTTTGGGATGCGTTTTATGCGCGCCGTGAAGGCGTAATTAAATGCACGAAAATGCTCAGACCCAACAGAAGACCCAACAAGAACAGCGCAATCGGGGCGCGCGAGAACTGTGAAGACGAGCCACTTTTTAATTGTGAAAGCAATTATCCCAGCTCGTTAAATTAGTTTCGTCGATTCTTTGCTGGGCAGGGTTGTTGCTGCTGGGAGGTGAAACTATTTGAAAAAGAAGAGAGCTAGTGAGAAAAAAAACTTTTTTTTTGGCCATTCTACTCGGGGCTCTGCCATGTCCGCTCCCGAGGGTGTGCGGGGAGACCGGTCCAAGGCAAGAAAAATTATCCTATTAGAGCGATTAAATAATTCACCTTCTTAAAAGCCTTCGCGACAGTGTCTGGAAGGTTTTTTTTTGGCTCTCTGATGGCTTGTCTCCGAGTCAGTGACGGCCCGAAAGGCAGGGGGCGCTATAAAACATTTAAGACTGTTTTCGATAATTATCAAAGGTCTATGGAGAACCCGATCGAACGGTGGAACGTGGTATCTACCTGGATTTCTCGGGGATCGAGTCTACGAGCGTGTCTGAGTCATTCCCGCGACGAAGGAACAAACAAGCGGACGATGCGGAGAAGATAATTGAGGAAGAAATCCATCGGCGACACTGACCTGTCACTTATCAATGACCGGGGTGGGCTTCATTCATGTCGGGACGGCAATGGACTCAGCCGGGAGGTGATCTCACCTCCATCGTGACGTCAACTCTGATAAGCTGGGTAGGATTTATGGGGCCCTGAAATGGTGTGGATTTCAGATTCATCTGATTTCAGAATCCTCTTTAATTCCATGTTCATTGGTTAGACTAACAAATCGACCATATTTCGGAAGATTAGAATATGTTTTTGGATTCGTAAATTTCAATATTCATGTCTTGGTCAGGAATTAGATAAAATATATCTCATAGGGTTCCCGGAATAAATCGCCACAGAAAACGACTGCAACAGAAACCACCGCTTATAAAATGTGTAGTAGGCTATAAATATTGTGGCGCGGTATTGTATTTCAAAACAAGAATTAACCGGGCAAACGTATCGCCCCAGGCAAACGTAACGCCCCGGGCAGACGTATACCGTCCGACGCTCGCTAGAGCTCGGTCGGACATTGCTAAAGGATCGTATCCTATGTTTCAAACTAACCGGGCAATCAGTGGATCCCAGGTTTGCGTGCGAGACACCGCCGCTTCCGACGGCGGGTCGGCGGTGGACTCGGATTGCGTCATCTTGGCGGCATGGGCCGCCTCGATTCCTTATCCTCGCCAAATGGGGACTTCGTCCCCATTACATTGTCCTCAGAATAAATTTCGAAAAACGAGAACAAGAGAATAAATTTATAATAGAAATGTGAGGCACATGATGTTTTTCCCGCGCCAAATATTTCTAGCCTACTACACTTTTTCTAAGCGGTTGTTTCTGTTGCAGTTGTTTACTGTGGCGATTTATTCCGGTCACCATCTCATAGCAAGCCTAACGCAATATTCTGCTGGCGTAAAGTCAATGATTCAGACCTAGTCCACAATCATTATGAAATTCAATGTCTGAGCTTCAGATGGTCGAGTTTGAGTTTGGAGAACTGACGGTACTGCTTTGTAATCATGATACAAATGCGGAATGGTGGAACATTACAGCGGACATGTTCCATGCTGCAGTGGAAGTATTGATTTCGTGAAAACTTTGCCTTCATGCAGTACAATGTTCGAATTAGTTTATTAGTTTTAGCTTGACGTGTTTACAACCTGGCCTGATTCACAATATCTTTCTTGTGTATTGTTCGTAGCTTTGTTTTTTTTGTGGTTCGGCTTGCGAAACCTACTGTCAATCCGATTATCTCGCGGGAGATTAGTCGCGATATAGCTGTTTCACGTCCCGAACATCACCAGGACTGGACAAAGGCGCCTATCGAAGGGTCAACTCGCTTAGAGGATCTGTTTCCTGGTTTTGGGGATGTTCTTGGAGACTGACAATGCTCTATGTCCATCTCACCATCCCAAGGGGTAACTTGTATAAACAATTGCAGAAGTCGATAAGTACTCTCATTTAATGTAAGTTAATATGACGATTATGTTTATCACGAAAAAATGCCAGACCTGTGTTTCATCTTGTATTGTGATTCGTTTATCCATGAAGCACATATGTAGTGAACTCAAAAAAACAAGATTAATACAATGGCTCGACTAGATTACAAGTTATAGTTGTTTTCATTCAAAGTTTTTTTTTCTTTAAACCATATTTAATTTCAAAGTTACTTGTTTATTTACTTATACAATCATCATAAGGTGTCTTACCTCTACACCATAAACTCTTTAAAGGTCATTCGGTTTCATGAAAACTTTCACGGCGATCGGTTTTAAATAAAAATTGAATCAATACAGTCATCAATTATGCAAACAATTTCGCTCATATCTAAATAAAAGTGAATGCAAAATCGTTCAATAAAAATTCATTCAGCAAAACTATCTAGAATCGTTTAAATAACTTTTAAGTGCTTCAAACATCGTGCAAATTTATTTTTTACTAGCTGACCCGACGAACTTCGTCCCGCCCAAAATAGATTTAGACTTTCAAACATCCACGTTTTCTTACTGAGTGAACGTTAGTGAGTCCAATCACTGAACTCTTCATTGACTGATTACCCTACAAAAATCAATTTCGTTAGCGCCAACATCAAATGGACTAACAACGCTTATTATGATGTAATTTTCGAACATGTGAGAATTCAATTTTCCGAATTTTCCGACCTTCCTTCAGGATTTTCCGAAAATTGTCCGATTTTTCTCTCCACTATATTGATCTACGGGAAGAGACGAATACAACAAAATACCGGAGGCTAAAATCGGACCATCCCTTCTTCGGGGTTTCCGCTTACCAACAGATTTTGCCTTACATTTTTATTTATATAGATGAACAACTGACAAAAAAGCTATAGGAACATATGACAAATTGCGTCCTGCGAAAATCTTGACTGAAATTACCGGTCTTGGAGTCAAATCGGGGGCGGGAGATTTTGATTATTTTCTCCAAAGTGAAGAAATTTTCATGTGACGCTAACTTACTGAAGGCATTCCATGCTAGAAAATAGTGGTTCTCGGATTTTCGTCAAAAGTGTTAATTTTGTTCTTTGTCGCAAAACATTAGACCTGCATTTTTTAATTTTTTTATTAGGGTACTCATTTCCATTTTTGGGTGGTTCGAAAAATATTTTCTCCCCTTATATCTAAAAATGATTTTTTGCAAAATTCATAACATTCCACTGCACTGATTTAGATGATCGACATATTCAGTTCAGTTTTTTTTTAAACCCACGATTTCCTTTACTCCCCCCCCCCTTGGATGATTTTTCGGTTAAAAAAAAACTTAAACTTTCACCGCTTTGCGCCACTCTTCCTTAAGTCCGATTAAGCTGATATTTTGTATAGGGTGTTTTTTCGAAGTGATGAGTGTATCTAGACCAAAGAGGCCCTAGCTGTCCATATCATTTATGAAAACTGGAAACATTTTCACAAAACGTAACTTAAGAAAGGTATTTTTTTTTTCTTTAAGATATATTATTTCTTATGCTTGGTTTAATTTTTTTCCATATACACCCATTTTTAAAGTTTGTAACTTTTGAACCAATTTTCATTCTTCAACCAGCAAATGAAAGGTGTTTAAATGAACTATCAAAGTAGAACTGCATGTGAAATTTATGCTTCTAGACGAAAGCAATTTTTAAAAAATGCATCTGATTGTGTTTGAGGTATCAAGACTTGAGAGACCTTAGCTTTTCTTATTTTACCTTTATTTTATCGATCTTTTTCCTACAAAAGGAAAGATATTTACATGAAGGATAAATTTCAAGGAAAAATATAGAACTGCAATCCACATGTCCACTTTAAGTAAAACTTCAAAAAAAAATGTTTCATGGTTTCAAAAGCGTTGAGATTAGATGCGTTTCTATTTTTCCATGGTTTTGGGAAGATGAGACATTATCAAAAAATGATTATCAAAAAAGTCAAAACCGGAAAGATACATTTCTCCGAATTTTATTGGTAATAAAGCTTTTCAAAAATCGTATAAAAAGAAATTTGAATTCAAAACTTTGATATTCACAAAAATTACATGCGGTTCTATACTCTATTCCCAAAAATTTCATTTAAACTTCTTCGATTTTGTAGTAAAAGATCGACAGTTGACCAGAAGAAACATTTTAACTAAGGGATATTCGGCAAAAACAAACATAAAAATAATTCATCTAAGAAAAGAAAAAAAAACAAATACCATTCTGAATTATTGTTCAAAAAAATCGAAGTTCTCCAAAAATTATGTGAACAGCTAGGGTCTCTTTAGTCTTCAAAAAAGACACAAAAACTAAAAGATTAAAATTTTTCTCCCAAAAGTAAACAAATGTTGACAGTAAGGTCTGTATATTTCATAGGAATTTGATTTTTTTAATTTGATCAAGACTGGAATCATAATCAAGTCATCTAATAAACCATTCCAGAATGCCTCATGGTCATGAGAATGATTCAGAAATTGGATGGAGCGGATTGGAGAAGTCAAACAAAATTTGTTTTTGAGCAGCTGCATAATTCAAGGGATTACATCACATCATTTTGATTGAGGGATAAAAATTGTTGATAACCCCAAGCGCAGGAATATAGAATGATATTCCCACACCAGAAAAACAGTATGACAAAATTATTGGAGAAAGAAGGTTCATGAGCACCCAGAATTGAAGGTTATACTTGATCAAAACTGGTGTCAGAATCAAGTATAACCAACACGATGATTGGGAATGACCCAACAATTCATCTTAGAACGCCTCTTGATCATGAGACTCATCAAGAATAAAATGGAATGCCGCAATGGGTTTGAGCCAAAGGATGTCGAACGGAGTTAGTTTACTCGTGGTCAGCTGCTCTAGAGACAGAAATTTAAAGAACTAAAAGGCTTTTTTATTGAGGGAGCAAATAGGTTCTATTTGATAATACCAAGGCCTATGATAATGGTATATCATAGGAAGTTTCCGAGCATGTATCCACATCGATAATTAAAGTGTTGCGAATGTTTCCAAGACATACCCGGAAACTAAATTGCAATGGAAGTCCTATACTATCTGTCGATTCCTTCAGATGTTAAAGAAAGTTATTTACTATCTTTTTTATTTCGATCAATCGACCTGGACACGATCTGCACATTCATCCCTATGGTAAAGTTAAAAGCATAATTATTTTTTCATGGACTGTCTCAGAAGATGATATTGTTTCGACGAGGAATTCGTTGCTCATTATTTGGTTTACTTTCAAAAGGAAAAAAGGATGACTCAGAGTGAAACTTGGAATATTTCCAAACACATTTAGAAGTGCTGTAACTTAATTTCAAGTTTTGATTTAGCTTCCTTCTTCTTGAAAAATGAGAAAGAGCAGAGCGCGAAAACAAAGCGGAAACAAGATTATACACTTGCTAAATATAAAATTGACAATGAGTTTCAATAGAACAACCGCCATTTTTAGTGGTTCTTATTTTCGTGTTGTTTTATTTTATGCGCTACTGTTTTGACGTCGGATCACGTCTTTTTGGAACATGTGGGGGTACAAATTGAAAAACTGAAGATTAGTCGCAGCATGAAAAACGTTGAACTGCGACTGCGGCCTATCTTTCCTGAAGATATTCAAAACCAGCATGTACCAATATCGTACCGAATATTATTGGTGCTGATTGTGCGAATTCAACATCATAATCCTCGAAAAATCTTTATCGAACCAATAGAGAATGTTTCAGTCTTGTTTGTGGTCTCTTTTTATTTCACGAATAATGGAGTTTTAATCACGAATAATATAACTAGATTTAACATATAACAATATAATAACAATTCCAATAGTTTTTTTTTCAATTTCGACTAATTTAATGGAATCCCATTCATTCTCAATCGATCCAATGCTAGAACACAGTGTTCTTCATATTCCAACGATAGTCAAGATGCAAAGATTCCCCGGAAAAATACCTCAAGCGGTCCCGGGTTCGGTCGCAACCAAAAATTCCGTGCACTCAAAGTCCCATCCAAACCCATTAATTACCTTCTAATCACCCGAGAAACCAAATATTGGTTCCATTTCCACCATAAATTAGCCAATCTCGTGAGTCACATTGAGCCCCTCGGAAACATTTCCGTACCTTGTACCCGCTGACACTAAATGGTGATTTATCAGCAGATATTTGTGGCTTTTAGATGAGAACAGACCAGCAGTGGATAGAAGAAGAAAACGCAGAAGAAACTTTCCAAAAACCAGTTTCTTCCACTCGATCGACCGCACATCGATCTATATGTGTGTACCTCCTCTCTCTGCCTTCTTCCACTGCAGCATTCCGTCGACAAATCACCATGAGTAAGAACGCGCAAGATCGAGAACCAGACCCAAGAGCGATAAAGAGAAAAAAAGGAACGGACCGCAGCACTTAAGCTGACCGAATCTTGGCTCAAGTTCATCTGCTCTGGAAGTAGAAGGTAGATAGAGTGATGCTGACGCTGGCACAGTGCTAAGCCTCGGAAGGTCGGCGGAGGCTGCCGCTTTGCTGGCGTTGTTTGGCTGGCTTTGAAATTCGATATGTTTTCGTTGGTCTCTGTGTGCGCGCGGAGAAATGGGTGGAAAAAGTGTGGATCCAGGTTGTGTTTCTCTGGTGTGCCCGATGGGCTCATGGAACATTTTCAAGGTTATAGGTACAACCGATTAATTCCCTCCCCTAGCAAACTGATCCCCCCTCGAGAGGGGCGGCAGTATTGGATTACGTCTTCAAGTGTCTCGGGCGCGTCGCGGTAGCTGTGGAAGCTGTCAAGCGAACAGCAAAACAGATTGAAATCTGCGCATGTGGTTCCACAACCCACAAGCCGCCGCATTTCTTTGTGTAAATATTTAGATCCAATGACGGCGCGGTTGATCCCGCACCTGAATCTCCGTAGAAGCTCGCGAAGAACTTCGCGAGCTGTCAAAAATGGTTGCGATTAACACGCATTTCACCACTCTAATTTGCATAACACTAGGTTCTGAGGTGTCGTTAATAATTGAATACGACGGAGTCGGTGGCTTAATTTGAACCGCGAAAATCGATCCAAAGTGTACGAGCGAAAATTAGAACGACGAAACCACTAATGCACTACTCTCGAAAGCGACCTTGGCAAGCAAACGGTCGCACGGATAAAAATCTTTGACCGCCACTCGTGTGGGTGCTAATTATGGCACCTTTCAAAATTCCCAATCAAATTATTAAAACCGGCTCTCGTAATCCCTCTTCGATTGTGATCAGAAGTTCTGATCGAATGGGGTGATGTGTAACGCGATACACGCTACATGAGTTAATCGAAAATCCTGAGCCAGGCTTTGGGTGGTCGCACCAATTTGTAGCCTCTGCTGATTGATCTCTCCTAATCCGGGCCGGCTCAAGCCAATTACATGAACTACATATGTTCCAAATTACGATCGAACATGCGTGTTTCAAGGATCCCGCACAAATCGGCCCACGTATATGCGTTTGCTTTGAAGCTGGTTTTCATCATCCGCATCCACTTGAGTTGCGCTACCGAGTTGCAGTCAACGCAACAGGAGAGGAAGTATTTCATTATCTGGGAACGGCTCAGATTTGGAACAAGTAGTATTCCCCCGGCCGCACCACGGCCATTATTCATTCGCTTCGAGTGCCCTAGAATAACAATCATAACTTAGTCCCTCGAGGGGCATACAATTTTTTCGGCCTGCTTTCCCAGCCATATGGTAGATCTTCCTCGAAAGATCAACACACTCCAGCTTAAGCCGGAGAACACGTGAGGTTTTGCGTAAAGCCACTTTACTGCACTTCTTCTTCTGCCTACCATCCTCCCTCGTCCTTTGCCACAGTTTCCTGTTGCACCATTCTTTTATTATGTTTTTGTTCTTTATCCGAACAGCAGATAAATATTTACAGCAATGTCGTTTATTTTTAAAGTCCTTTTTTTGGGTCGTTCAATAGCTCTCGATCGCGATCGTCGCCCCTTCTGGAATGTCCCAAACTTTCCGAACGCCGACGCGACATCCAGTTAATCCAGTTTCCTGTTTGTGTCTTCCGCGCGAGAGGAGGCTTTTATTTGTTTCGAAAACAATTCCAAACAGAGAGGGTCTCGGAAATCGAAACCGCAGCCCGATCTGGTCGCCGTATGACGCACCGCATTTATGGTTCGGTCTAGGACTTATTAAATTCTCCATGCAGCGTGTGGCGCACACTTCAAGTGGGACAATTTATGACGAGTCGCAATAAAAGTGGGAGGAGTGACACACGGCACATGGGGTGAACCCTTCTGGATGGCAGCGAAAAACAAAAACTGCGTTCGAATCGATTCGCTGGGAGTTGAAAGGATGACAGGCAGCACAATGTGCCATCCACATCCCTTCAAGATATTGAATTAATTAAGATCACACACCGGGTGGTTCGTTTGCGTGGGGATGGAATCGTCCTTCGTGCAACATGGCGCACACCAAAAAAAAAACCGCCAATAGAAACGTCCACCGTTGACAAAGATGATGATGTCGATTTGACACAGCACCCGAACGTCCGTCGGACGGACGAATCTTGTAAAGCGATGAGAAAACGTTCTATTTTTAATGATCGATATTAGTGGAGCTAAGTGGCGGGGTCGACACCTACTACCCGAGCTGGATACACACACACACCCATCCTAAGAGCGTTAGCTAATGCGCTGCAGCTGCCGCTGTCGGGAAAAATATTGGCGTGGGGTCAATTGGAGTTGTGAAAAATTTTGTAACTCATGCAGAGGCGAGAACACACGGGATGTAAGATTATTACGGATCGTTAGATTTTATTTATGCTACTTCAGCTTGATCGATGGCCACAAGACGGTCGGATCGACGCGTTCTAGCCGGGGTTGCCACATATACAGAATACTCTGTAATTTGCAGATTTTACGCTAAATTTCAGATACAGAATCTGTACATACAAAATTACAGATTTTCAGCAAAGATACAGAATAAACATTTTTTTTCAAATTCAATTTTAAATATTATTTTTTTTACTATCTAACTTGTTACTTCTTAATAAACTTTTTTTTCGTTTAGTTCATGAATATACCTTGATTTATGAAAATGTTGAACCATATGAAATGTCACCTCACCCTTCCCCTCCTTCTTCCACCCGATCGAAGTCTACTCTACCCATCTCTTTTGTTCCTTACAATCGAGGATTCAATCCCTCTTATTCTACGCGGCGAGAGAAGTGAAATAGCAAAGTTCCTCGCTTCATTGTGGAAGCTACAGTACTTCACAACTTCTTTTTGATACCCGAGTCGATAACATATGAGGACATGACTTCAAATCTCACCTAGTGACAAACTATAGTCACGCCATTCGCCTACGGGAATGCAGTGACTTGAACCATCTCCCTTCATTCGTCGCGCGGAATAAAGGGGAATATTTTCATTTTGACGTAGGACTACATCTTTCATTTCTGTACCGGGGTGTAAGTTCGAAGTAAGATTTCGAATGTTAATACCTCTTTGGAGGCTGAACTTCATTCGATAAAATAAAATGTCGCCTCAGTCGAAAAAACTACCGAGCGCCAAAAAGTCAATATTTGACAAAAAAAAAAGTTTTTCGAGATAACAATAAATCTCGACCCATGCAATTTGTGGACATTTGGCATAAAAAAATTTCTTTTTTTTTAAAAAAAAAACGCCAATTTCATGTATTCTCCATTAGGAGATTTTTCGGGTTTCAAAAAACTCAAATTTAGAGGTCTGCGACACTTGAAAATGAAGCCCGATTGAGGGCATAGGATATTTTATCTTCATTTCGCAGAAAATTCCGTATGAAAAATCGAGATGGCCATTTTCATTGGCACCCTAAACCATAAATCGTATGTATTCTTTTATTCCAAAAAATAAAAAACCAAAAAAGTCAATTTTTGATAAAAAAAAAAATTCGAGTTGACGGTGAATAACGACGTTTCATGCATTTTGTTTTTGAATACCCCGATTTCACGTACCGCCCCCACCCTACTTGAGAGATTTTCGAGGGTAAAAAAATCAAAAAATTGTGCCCTCTGAGGCACCTCTGAATCATGTCCGAATTTCGAACAGGTAATTTTTTTTGGGCCAACAAACAAAATGTACATGGTCGATTTTTAAAATTTGACATGACCATTTTCGGAAACCCTACTGTGAAGCGAATGATGTACGATCGCCGGAATGTGTTTCTCTAGCACAGACCTCAAAACCAAGGAGCCAGGAGAAATCGGCGTTGCAGATACATGCAAGCCCCCATGCATATTTGCGAACTGAAATGTGTTTCCCCAACACAGACTTCAAAAGCAAATCTGCATTGCAGATACATTCAATCCGACGGTACTTTTATACCCGCATGCATTTTTGCACTCTGGAAAGTGTCTTCCTAACACGGACTACAAAATTGTTACAATTAATCAATACAAACAAATGGTTACCAAGCCAAGTGTAGTCCTTCGTCAGCCTTGCGGCTATATCATAGGAATAACCCACCCATATTTTTTTTCATTTGTTAGAATAAGACGGTGGAACACAGAAAGCGGGATAAATATGTTGCTATCCTTCTGTGTAAGGCAAACTTATCACAATATTTTCTCGGTACGTTAAGCGTCACCATTTTTCCCGTTCACGGAAATAATGGAAGACATTTTGTGTTTGTTGCAACGAAGTTAAGTTAATTTGACTAGGAAAATTTCGTATCGATATTGAGTTGAGTTGTGAGCTGCCGTGCCAGAATGCCTAAGAGAACTATTAAGGCCGATTTTTCAACGGATAAGGTCATCTTTAAAAAGAAATTCGGTGGACTTTTTCTTACGTTAAAGGTATATTTTCAAGTGGCAAGTTACCCGCTTGTCAGTTTCTGTAGATGTAGTAGGGTAGATGAGTATAGAGATGAGAGTAGACAGGCTACCCGATGAATGAAAAAAGATGAGATCGAATATAGTCAAAGCTGACCTTACTGATCAATGGTTTATTCGCAACTGACTTTTTCTAACTCCACTTTTTGTTTTTAAGAGGCTTCAAACTATTCAGTTAATTCGCCTCTAGTTTTTTCGTCTAGAATTTTCGCCATAAACAATTACACTTTGTATAGCAGGTTCATTTCCATCCGTTCCTATCCATTGACAAGTTGGTATTGATTGTTGTTGTTATGATTGGTTTTTTTTTGTGTTGTGATTCTTGTTTTGTGCTGTGGTAAGTATTATGTGTGATACAATTGTTTGTAATTCTATAATCAAAATTATCTTTGCAGGTGATAAGCCAAGAGGTAAGCAAACACCTGTTTTTCAGGTGCAGAATAGTGTTTTTTAGAAGTTTTTTATAATGTTATCATGTAGATTTTATGTCATGAATGAAGTGTTTTGTGGAAAAGAAAATATATGTTGTTCTTTTAATTTCTTCCTGTCTGGGCCGTAATACCGTCATTCAACCAAAACTGGAAGCGACTTTACCGAGTTTCAAATAAACTGCAGCAATAACCGGCATCAACTATGACAGCAATCCGAAACAGTTGATTTCAAGAACACTTTAAGCTAAATTTAAACCATTTATTTTAGATGATTCCCTAAGTAACACTGACGATTTGGTTGAAGCATCCTCGTTCTCGTCCTTGATCAAGAGGAAAGGAACCACAAAAAAACCCAGCGATTAAGGTTATTCAGCGCTTTTGTTTCAAATGGCTAAATTCTCCGGAGTCTAGCTATTTTGCGTACTGCTAAATCAGTTTGGATAAATTGAGTATCGCTCGTAGCGGAAATTCAAACCTAATTACTCACTTAGCCACCAAACGGCTCCACAAAGCAGCCAAAGCAGCTAGTGATGCAAGTTTGAAACCAAAAATCTTCGAACCACCCTTAGATAAAATTACTGAGGCTGAACTCAAGACTTGTTCATGAACTGTAGAGAACAATGTAAGTTTGGCCGCAGTTGATAATCTAGCTGATGTACTAAAAGGTTTGTCAATTGAACCAAAGCGTTTTCAAGAAGTTGAGACTTGGCAGAACGAAAACCTCTGTGGATGATCTGTCATAGCCGTAACTCAACATGTTGAACTAGTAGAGCGCATAAGAAACAACGATTTTCTACAAAACATGTTTTTTTTCGGCTATTGAGGTTAACCGTGCTGATCACGTTACTCTTCACGCGGCGATTATTGAGCAATTTGTCAAAGATAAAATCGATTATAAGAAACGACTAAAGGGATTCGGCTCTTATGGAGCAACGGTTATGCTGGGACGTAACAATTCAGTAATGCGATTGTTCAAGAAGGAGTGTAAAAAAGCATACGTAGAACGACTTATCTACAGTTATTTGTAAAACAGCCCAAAACGTTCTGCTAAATTCAAGATCATACAGGAAATCGTTGACCTTAAACCGTTGGGTTTTCTTCATCAACAACCAGTTGCTAATCAAAATCTTGAGCGATTTGAAGAGCTTAAACTGTTGTTTTCGTTTCAAATTAAGTATGACCATGACAATGACAATCCGCTTATCGATTCATTTAAACAATCCTATGACTAAACCGATTATGATGTTCCTAAACTCAGTAGCGTCTAGTCCGCCTGTTCAAACTATTCATAGAACAGGTAGACAACAAAGGTATTTTTTATCATCAATTCACATTTGTAGTACGGAGGAGGAATTATCGAAGGTAATTTCCATATTATCTCGAACATCCTTATTTTATTTTCTGTTTAGGTGAAACTTTGCGCGTGTTTCTTCTGCATCTTTAAGTGCGACAGGGCAAGCGCTATGTATGAAGCGATCACTACTACTAATGCGCTGTCTTGCGTAAAAATGACATTTGCGGTTCAAAGTTATTTGCAAACACACACCGCATGAAGAGGTAGCTCACTTGGTCACGAGTCGCCTCTGTCCAACCTATGTTGAACCGCTCATCAATTATCAATCGTACTTTTCAATCAGAAAATTCTAAATTTTGCAATTTTGTTCTCAATTTGTAATGATACAAGAACGTTATTGTTGATCATGTTGGGGAAGTTATGTTCGGAGAGCTACATGACCTCCAAATCCAAAATTGTATTGAACTCGTGAAACAGATTTCAGAGTGATTTGCTTATCAAAACTGCGGCCTTGAAAAACCTTCAAACTTTCGTAGAACTACCAAACCTTTATGATTGCAATCATTAATTCGCCAATTTTCGGATTGAGAAGCGGGTAATACACAAGGCTTGGATAACGAATGCAGGCTACTCAAGCCGAATCTTATGGGGCAAAAATCAAGTGGCGTGAGGGAATTTTTTCATCCATGACTAAGATCGTTGGTAAGATATTTTTTGATAATTCCACATTGATCGATGTGTATTAGAGTGCCAATGGATGGAAAAAATGGGTAAAAAGTGACCTTCGAATTTTCGAAAGGAAATTGATTAAAAATGTTGATGTGCGACACTAGTAAATTAAGTCCGATTGAGCTGATATTTTGCATAGGGTACTTTTTCGTGGGAATCAACACTTTTAATCAAGTTCCCTATGAAAATTCGAGATGGCCATTTTCATTGGCACTCTAGTGTGTATTGAGCGAATATTTTCACTTTACAATTCCAACAAAGCCCATAAATCGGTTGGCTCCTACAATGATGGACTCTATTTTGAAAGCGAAGAACTATTTATCGGCTCAAGGAGGATCGTCGTCGATTAAATTGGCGGAAACTTCGAAGGCAAAGTTCAACCAAACCATGTTTATTATGAAAAAAAAAACCTTTTTTAAACTTATTTCGTTGTATTGATACCGCTTTAACAGTCTATTAATGGGGGCTCAGAAGAAAGGGGGTGTAAGTGACTTGATCGATTTCTCCTCATCAAATTTTTCTTTAGGTAATAACTGAACTGCAAAAATGTTCCAATTTGTGTTAGGTATATAGAATCCGATAGATGAGGTTCTGACCAATCTTCCACATTGTCAAATACAACTGGGAATATGTTTGCAGCTAAGTTATGACCAAAAGAGAGAGTCGATGTAGAGGAATCGATGATGTCACTTACACCCCTTTCATTTTGAGCCCATCAAATAAGAAAAATAAATTCAAAATGAAAATAAAACTTGCTTTTCATTTTATTCGTTAGTTTTTTTATACACATTTTTGCTTAAAATTTTACAGAATTGAATGTGGCAACTCTGGTTCGAGGCGCTCATCAAGTGCCATAATACGAATGGCAATGAATAGTTACAGACCTGCGAATTCATATGTCACTGTGACTTAACTTATTTTGCTTACGCATTCCACGAGAAGTCTCCACCTCCGCAACTGGATTAGATTCCACATCTAAAGACTGAAGACGAGACTCTTCCAATTATGAAGGCATAAATATCTCTATTTTTAGTGTTTCTGACAGTGACAGTTTCGCGCCTTGTGCCGACGGCACAGAATTTATTCGCCAGCAGCTGGGCGGCGCTGCTGCTGCTCACTCCCACGAGCAAATTAGCGATCTCGATGTCCATAAATTACTACCTTCAGCGCGCGCGGTGCGGTAGACCTCGATTAACCCCGGCCGCGCAGTTCGCGTTCACTGTTGCTGCAGAGGCCGGGATATACAAATTAGCGTGTAAAATCCACCCGGGAAGAGCCCTGTGGAATCATTCTGCCGGTAATCTTGCGCTCCAAGCTGGAGGAAACTATTCATAACGTTAATTTGGAACTAATTTCCTACTCCGTAACAACATCTCTGAGATGCTCACTCGGCGGCGGCGGCGGTTGGAAATCGCGGCTATGCCATTACTTTGTTTGTTTGCTTCGGGTATAAATCCTCTTCTGGGTGCGTTTCAATGGCTCTTGAGAAAGAGAGGCAGCTCATTTTCGTATGATTCATCATATTTTTCCCCCGCTGGGAGGCGAAGAATTTCAAACTCTCCCAGCCAGCGCAACAATAGCCACTGTTGGCTTCCATTTCATCGCGCGCTGCGCACTCAAACTCATAATCTAATTGAAACCGAAATTATACTCAATTACATTCCCACACACCAACCCCAAGGCACATCATCTGCATCTCACGCTTCTCACAACGGAATCTCCTCCGGTAGGTATTAATCAAAGATGCCAGAGAAACTGCAGGAAACGAACTCCGCAATTGTTTCTCTGCCCGGCTGCACTTGAAAACTCGCGCGACCGGCCGCTTCTTCCTTTTCGAATAGTTTGTTTTCCTCCACTTTCAAGTACTCAAAGTCCACAGCAACAACACCTCTCCCAATGTACCCCGAATTCACTTCCACCCATCTGTGCTTCCACCGCATGTTTTCTGAGAGGTCCATAAAATAGCAATTCCGAGCCCCGAAACCACAAATTTGAAAGCTCAAAACGGTTCCGCCTATCAGCCCCGAATGAGACAGGAAGCAACTTGAAAACACACACTCTTTTATGGCGTCCGTAAATTATTTCCGATCTGGTATTTTTTTTTTTTCTGTGGTTGCACCTAATTCCACGGAAGACGACTTAGCATAAAACACAAACCTTGATAAGAAATTCCGGAAACTTTAGCTCGCTTGCAAACAGCACACTGCACCAAGACGACGGGTCTGTCGCTAGTTTTCTGTGGTCTTAATCCAATATTTGCACCAAGTTGATAAAATGCAAACTTCCTCTCGCTTTCCACCGCATGCACAACTATGCACTTTCGAACGATTGTTTCCACTCTCTTTGATTACTCGACACGCTTTAGGTATTCACTCGGCTGGACATAGCCTTCGATTGCATTATCACTTGTATTTTTTCCTTCCTCAGAAGCACCAATAAAATCACCAAATCTTCACCATTTTTCGCTTATCAGCTCGATTAGTAGAACCTCACTTATCGTGTAATCCGCGTACGATTAAGTCACACCTGGACATTGCAGCACAATCCATCAATCATCGCACAACGGCGACATAACCGACGCAGTTACGCACTGTCTCAATTCCGCCAGTTCTTCAGCGGCGATCTCTCATTGACACTCGAGAAATCATCACACATTGCTCCCAGCTCTCATTCACAATCCTGCTTCACTTCTTTCGTGGACCCGTAACTGCCGGAGAGCGAGGCGCAGCGCAACATAAACAACACCACCAACAACATCAACAGCAACAACGAAACGTTCAACTTTCAAACAGCGCGCATCGAAAAAACCGACTTAACTCTAGCAATGTCACGACGAAACTAAAACTCATTTGCCGAACGAATGGGGGAGACAGAACAGCAGAAAAAAAACCCTCGAGTCTCCTTGTATTATTGTTGGTGTATAACGTTCGTTCGGTCGTCTATTATCCCGTCGCGATATACACAGCACCACTCCAAACGCACCACCAGCCCTCGGACACGCGATAAACAAAACGACTCCCTAGCGCACACACAAACACCCAAAACATACACCCTGACAATCCCTCCTCACCCTCGTCAAACAGCAACAGCAGCATCAAACGCAATTATGCATGTTTTTCTGCACTCCATGCGACGATGAACATTGGGATTGCAGCCGCACACACAACACACTCACACGATTAAAAATTAATTGAATTCGTTCTGGCTCGATACCTCCCGAAGGGAGCCGAATCGAGCCGAGTGGCTTCTCCCACCACTGGCGTGCAGCCAGTGGAGGGGGTAACCAGGCCAGACCAGTCCTAAGCGGCGCAAGCTAAGCAGCTTGAACAGTTCATCCCCACTCCAAACCCAACAAAAAACCGAACCGAGCCGAATGGAGCCGAAACGGCTCCGCCGCGTTGGTATTGGTTCCATCTGGTGACCAGTTACAAAGCACTGCACGCATAGCTGACCGTGCGTAACAGTCTCACTTTGTTCGGCTGTTTTATGTTTGCGTTTATGCTTTCGTCAGCCATTCTTTTTCTATGCTCGACTGTTTTCATTGTGTGTGTGTGTGCGCGATCGTGCACACACATTTCAGCTGTTTTCGCTTTGTGTTCATCTTCTTATCCGACGAGAGGGTAATCACTTGTGCCTGGTGGTGGCTTTGAGCGAGTGAGATTTTGACAGTTTCTCAAGCTTTTTAACATAACATTTACACAGGTCGTGGCGAATTCGTCGTTGATCTCTTTCGCTTCCTCGCTGATGATTCGACGGTTTCTTGTTTTGTTTTTTTTTTTTCAGAGCCGAAATGATGTTGAAGTTTACGGAGGAAGTAGGATGAAGGAGAAAAAGTGTTTTTACACATGATTGTAATGTTGAGTGCTTTTAATGCTGTTTGTGTTGCATTTTGAGCGTGATAATGGAGTTTTGCGACTTGCGAAGAGTCACTTTCTTGCATTTCACCTTAACAAGTAAACTCAACTACTCAAATGTCCCCCAGAAACGAAAGACGTTCTACATTGTTTATTCTTCTGATCTACAGATAATTTTTCCAAAAAAAATCTTAAAAAGCTTTCGCACCACATGGTTCTACCCTAAGAACACGGAAAATGAGCTCTAATTGAACCCATTACATCGGATTAATGGATTAGTATAACAAAAAAATATGCACTGCTTTATGGGCGGTTCCACACAATTCAACGTGGACATTAACCCTTTTCCGTACAACATCGAGTCACACTTTTCGTGTACATAACATAGCATAACATAGGGCGCTAGAACTCTCAGCAGAGTAGTGAAATCATTTGATGTGTGACGTATTAAATTTTGATTTCAAAAAGGCAGACTACGAGCAAATTAATTGTAAGCTTAATGATATAAATTGGTCATTTCTACTTAAAGATGAAAGGAACATACACAAAGCTGTTGAAATTTTTGATGATAATCTGTATAGAATCATAAGCGAACATGTTCTTAATTGTTAAAAAACTTAATACAAATTCAAAAACACCAGTATGGTTCACCCGTGATATTAAAAATCTCAAAAACAAAAAACAAAAAGCTCATAATAGATACAAAGCCAGCAAAACTTTGGATAATTTAATCATATACAAAGATATTTGTAAAAACCTTGATGCGAAAATATCACTAGAATATGAAAGGTATATTACAAGGATAGAAAATAATATTAAATCCGATCCTAAGAATTTTTTTAATTTTGCCAGCGATAAGATGAAATCTAATAATTTCCCATCAAGTATGAAATTTGGAGAATACGTTGGATCAAATGATAGTGATATTAGTAATCAATTCGCCCGTTTTTTCCAAGGTAACTACACAACAAATAACGTGGTTCGAGATTACGATTATTTTTCGTTTTTTACCCGAGTGTGCAAACTCGGTCTCAATTGATAATATTACCGCTAATGAGCTTCTTATCGCGCTGGAGGGCCTAGATTCATCTAAAGGTCTCGGGCCGGATGGTATCCCTCCAATGTTGTTGAAAAAGTTGGCATCGGCTTTCGTTCATCCTTTGTCCTTGCTTTTCAATTTATCGCTAAAATTGGCAATATTTCCTTCTGTCTGGAAAAAAATCATTCCTACTACCCATATTCAAATCGGGTAACCGTCCTGACATAAATAACTATCGTGGCATCGCCATATTATCTTGTATTCCCAAATTATTTGAATCTATTGTCAATACTAAAATGTTCAATCAGTCAAAACATTATATTTTATCGAATCAACATGGTTTTTAGAAAGGAAGATCCACTGCCACAAATCTGTTAGAATTTGTATCCTACTCTCTTGCGGTAATGGATAGAGGCAAGGTTGTCGAGACTCTTTATACAGACTTCAGCAAGGCTTTCGACAGAGTAGATATTCCAATGCTTATTTTCAAGCTCCAACGTATGGGAGTAACTGGAACTTTATTGAAGTGGGTAGAATCTTACCTCACCAATAGAACACAGTTTGTTCGCTTTAGAGGAAAAATCTCTAATCCAATGAATGTCACATCCGGAGTTCCACAAGGTTCTCCCTTAGGCCCTTTACTTTTCATCCTATTCGTAAATGATGTGTCACTAGTATTAACTAACCTCAACATTCTAATATATGCTGATGATATGAAATTGTACATGGAAGTAACCAAATGTAGTAACCTTGTGATTTTCCAACAAGAAGTAGATGTTTTCTTCGAATGGTGCGTGAAAAGTCTTTTAGATATTAATGTGAAAAAATGTAATATTATATCGTATACTCGAAAACATGAAACTAATGACTTCATATGTACTCTAGGATTTGAAACTGTAGAGAGATGCGTCAAAATTAGAGATTTAGGTATAATTCTTGATTCGAAACTCACTTTTGGCGAACATTACAATACAATGATCAATAAAGCAAATAGTATGCTCGGTTTCATAAAACGATTTAGTTACAATTTCAGTGATTCATACAATAAAAACATTGTATATAAGTTTTGTAAGATCTATTTTAGAATATTGCAGTGTTGTATGGGCACCCTATCAAGAAATGCACTCCAATCGAATAGAATCAGTACAAAAACAATTTTTATTATTTGCCCTGAGAAAGCTAGGCTGGACAACATCGCCCCTTCCCCCATATGAAGCTCTTTGTATGTTAATAAATATTGAAACACTTGAGAAACGCAGAGAAAATGCCACAATTTCATGTTCAATTGACTTAGTTTCACACAGGATTAGCTCTGAAACCTTACTTGAAAATCTAAATTTTTATGCACCAACACGAGCCTTGCGAGTACGGAATTTGTTCAAACCAACTTCATTTCGAACTTTATATGCTACGAATGGTCCACTTAATACAATGATGAGAACGTACAATAAGTACAGTAATGCGATTGATGTGACAATAACGAAGAAATTATTGAAAAAGTCATTGACTGAAAGATCATTGTATTCGTGAATTACAGTTTTGTCATATATGTTTGCTGCGTTGCAGTTCGTAATTTATTATTAATACTAAAGACATGATACCTCTTATAATTGATTTTCATAAATATAGCTATAAATTATTCATTAAGTATATTGTAATTGTAATGTAATGTATGTAATTTGTTGTCTACTATAGTTTGACGAAATAAAGAAATAAATAATAAGGGAAGGGGTTAATCCATTCTCGAAATTTTGATTTGTAACCTCCCTATACCCGCGCGCGAGATCACAACACGTATGCTAGTATGGCGGTCACTTTTTTCAATACTCAAATGTATACTCGCGCACGGTGTCACAGACCAAAATTTGAACTTGTCTGTTATATTGCTATTGTGTGTTATTGAAATTTATTTTTAGAAGAACATTACCTATATAATTGAATGAAAAAACTCCAGAATTTTTTTTTTCAATTTCATTTTGTTGTAATAGTCATCTAATTCAGCTTCCTCAATACATTGTAATATCGTGTTAATCTACCGGATCATGATTTTGTCATGGCTGCTAAACATAAGCTTTTTCGTTTACTATTGCAGGATGTAAAATGAAGCAATTGAATACAGTGGTCCAATGTACGTTACAGTTCCTTCAATAAGGCACTATACTTCAAACGAATTTTCTTGTGCACCCAAAAATAATTTTTAACACATGCTTTGGCATCTCGATTTATTACAACCAATGAGCCTATAGGCTCATTTGTTATTTTTAAATAACAGAAAAAGCGCTACTCCCCAATACTTGTATGTCATTTGTATAATATATATGCTTTTTCAATATAAGATCGAAACTGGAGACACATTGCAAATAAGCTTTTCGTATAGTTTGCCAAATACTCGGCCCAGGCCGAGATGGATATAGATCTCCTTTAAACTCTCTTTTTTACTCTTAAAAAACACGTTCCAACTTCATTTTAATATGAGTTGTAATATTATCACGCGTTTATGCAACAGCACCAGTAGCTATGTGGATAGCGTGGTCGTATTAATCAACCTTGTATTCTATCTGGACTGGCCTATGGACTTTTTGTTTGGTACTATCCCAAAAGAAATGGAAAAAAGAAGAAAGAAAGAGATGTCTGCTACCATACATACAAACATTTTGAAGCTTTTGAGACAGACGATTTTATTTGCTTATTGGCGATCTAACGCAAAACGTAAACGATCGGTGAGACATCTGGATTTTGTTTTTGAACTAAGAAAATGATGCTAATGTAACCTAAAACTCAAAAACAAATCAAGTATATTTTACTTCCGAGCTTTCCAAGGTAGTTCTCACATGCAGGAACCATGCATTTTTCAACTTGTTTTTGATTGTGCTCTCGAATTTCTTTTTTTTTTTATTCAACCATTGTCAATATTTATACAGTTTACTCAAATGAAAAAGGTAAACAAATAACATGTTATATATGAAATTGCGCAGAATGAAATTTCTTACAAACGCATCGCAATCAAATAATCGTTTATGATTATAATGTTGTAATTTATAAAAAGAACTACAAACCTTCCATAAGCTCACATTGCTAAATTCAAAACCATCATCACTTTCACCGCAGCGCCGGCTAGGTGTAGATTTGTACGTTAGATTGCCAATTTGACGCTTCATGACGCGAAAACGCATTGTTTCTGCTGAATATGAAATGTTTCCTGGCAACGCTAGTGTGGGTGTATATTAGGATTGGGCGATCTGGGAACGATTTTTCGAAGATCGATCTTTTTCATTCCGATCTCCGTTTTTTTCGATCGATTATTTTGACTTGAAAAAATTGAGAGAATATCGATTCTTTCGATTTTCGATTTTTTCGATCTAAGAAAAAAATTTTTTTAGATCTGTTTTTCAGTATACAATTTTTTTAAACATAATGTCAACACTTGAATCCGATACCGATACAGAACTAGCGGCAGCAACCGGTGGGGATTTACTCTCACCAGTGACTCATAGGAACATTGAGCTAGATGTTGAAATCAATTCCAGGCGAAAGATTATTCTCAAGAACCGACGCCAAAATCAAGAATCGGCTTCGTCTACATCAGGGGCTCTCAAACTGTTTTGGGCAAGAGACCCCTTTTCCAGAATTAAGTCATATCTTAGACCTCAATTTTTTTTTGAAAAAAATCTCTTTAGTTTTCTTCTTACTAAATAATTATCAATTTGAAACCACAACTTAATACAAACTATAAAAACATAGAAGTAATCGAGTAAAGATTTCGTCATTTTTCTCATATGGCTGAGCAAATAATCGAGTGTCCAAAGAATTGCTTCGAAGGTTTTTAATAGCACTCATAACATACAGGGTTTTCCAACTTAAAATTCCGAAAGTAAATTGAAATGAAACACACTTAGAATTCGAATTTCGATGAAACTTTTATTTCAAATTAAAGTTTGGTTTATGCCATTATGTTTGAAATACAACATCATTCAAATGTCCACCTAGGGCTTCCTCGCACACCTTGATCTGGAACAGGTAATTTTCGATGACGGCACATATGGGGCGGTATCTCGGTCATAACTTCACGAATATTGTCTTTAAAATGTACAAGAGTTTGCGGAGAGCTGGCATAGACACGGTCTTTCGCATAACCCCACAAAAAAAAGTCTAGCGGGTTCAAATCGCATGATCTGAACGGCCAATTGGCATCACCAAAACGCGAAATTATGCGTCCCTCAAATTTCGTTCGCAATATGGCCATGTTCGGTCGTGTTGTGTGGCACGTGGCGCCGTCCTGCTGAAACCACATGTCATCCGTATCCATATCTTCAATTTGTGGCAAAAAAAATCGGTTAACATGCGGCCATTGCGCTCACCATTTACAGTTACCGTCTCGCCGTCCTCATTTTCAAAGAAATACGGCCCGATGACTCCACCAGACCATAATGCGCACCAAACAGTGACTTTTGGCGGATGCAATGGCCTCTCAACAATCACGTGTGGATTTTCTGAGCCCCATATATGGAAATTTTGGGTGTTCACATAGCTAAAGAGCTCGAAATGTGCCTCATCGCTGAAGAAAATTTGATGCGAAAATTCAACATTTTGCTGCTGTTGTTCGTTCACCCAATCGACGAATGCCCGACGCATTCCATGGTCACCACGCTCTAATTTTTGTACCAGTTGGACTTTATATGGATGTAAGTGCAAGTCCAAATGCAAAATTCGCCACAATGATGTGTTTGACAAGCCCAATTGCTGAGCACGCCGTGGAATCGAAACATTCGGGTCATCCTCCACACTGGCAGCAACAGCAGCAATATTTTCGGCCGAACGCACATTACGATGATGCACAGGTTTCACAATATCCGCTACGGATCCAGTTTGTTCGAATTTACACATTACATTAGCGATTGTGTGCTCTGTAGGCCGTCCATGACGACCAAAACCCATCCGTAATGCTCGAAAAACATTTACCGGTTTTTCATCATTTTTATAGTATAATTTAACAAAATTAACACGTTGTGCGATGCTAAAACGATCCATATTGTAAAATGGCAGACATTCAACTAACGATATGACGCTTTGGTTGACAGCTATGTCAAACGGTTGTCAGCGCAGGGCTGTATACTTTCGGAAGCCCGAAATGGAAAACCCTGTGTAATAAAGAGTGATGCGATCTAGGGCTCAGATTTTTTGCTACTAAATGCTGTCTGTGAATCACGCAGTGAATGGCCAGTATCTTACGCATTTGAAACTTTGAGTAAGCTGCAAAACCACGATGACGACCAACCATTGATGGTGCACCATCAGTCTCAATGCTCTTCCATGGAATAGTTTTTTCGGTAAAAAAAACCGATCGATTCTTCTCTGGTATCAGTCTTCATATATGTATCAAAAATCATTTCTTGGCACATATTTTCATCTTTAATATATAGAACATACCCTAACAACAGAGCTTCATTGCTGGATAATGTAGACTCGTACAGCTGAAAATCTGTTGGTCTATAATAAATTGAATAACATTTTCCCCTCTTCGCGACCCATCCCAAGTTTCCTGATATAATTTTAAATTTTTTTTTAGTTACGCCATGCACATAGATGACCAAGTATTTTGGAAATTCTTTTTCAATCATTTTATACTAGTGCACTTCATTTAGCTATGTAAATACCTTGTAATCTCTTGAATTAAATTAGAAGCTGAGAACATTATCATTCAAGCTCCAACGCATATGAACTTGCAACCTAAGGGCAAGCTTGTTATACAGTAAAATATTAGCAGCATGTTTGGACATGAATTTGATGATGACTTCCTTCGTGTTAAATCGTGTATATGTTTAAAATACAGAGAAATGTTAAACACCCTTGAAGGATTCGTACGCTCAAACGCATTATCTTGCACGAACCTTGTTTTCGCACGAACCAGCGAAACGAAAAGTATGGTTTTGGGTGCCAATGAAAATAATTATCTTGATTTTTCATTCGGAACTTGCTACAAAATGTTGGTTAGCACGGTAATATACCCTATGCAAAATATTAGCTCATTCGAACTTCATTTACTGGAGTCGCAGACGTTAAAATTTGAGTTTTTCGAAAACCAAAAAATCACCGGGAATCGTTTTTTTTTAAATTGATGCCAACTGTCTTAAAATTGCATGACACGTCGAGATTTACAGCAATCTAAAAAAAAAATATTTTTTTTTGTCAAAAATCGATTTTTCAGGCGAAAAAGCAACCAAGTGCAAAAAAAAACTTTTTTTTTGATAAAAAAAATTCGAGATAACTGTTAATCTCGACAAGTAAAGCAATTTCAAGACATTTGGCTTAAAATTTTTTTTTGAAAAACTCGATTTTCGCTGATTTTTCGTTTTTCAGAAAAACACGAACTTGACCGCTTTGCGCCACTCTCCCTTACGTCCGATTGAGCTGATATTTTGTATAGGGTGTTTTTTCGAGGTGGTGAACATTTTTATAGGGTAACTTTTTGAAATTCCAGATGACCATTTTCATTGGCACCCTAATGGGCAGTTATCAGTTGTTGAGTTTACAGTAATGTTTTCGTAACGCTTAATAAAACGACTCCATGACGTCACAAAAAACACGACACTCCTATAGAATAAGCAAATAATTTGGATAATTTTTTTTATTTTTCAAAGATCGATTCGACCAAAATCGATTCGGCAAAGATTGATTCTTTGGTACCGATTTATTCATTGGATCGATCCCTACGCCGTTTGGAGAACCGATTTGACAAGATCGATCTTTTTATAAAGATTGCCCAATCCTAGTGTACATAACGAAATGACAAATTTGACATGACGATGACGTTTCCTCCAAAACAATTATAACAATGTTAACCGAAATGCAATTTCACAGTTGTTCCTTCTCAACTGAGAAGTCGTTTAATGATATTGGTTTTTCATAAAAAATCACGACTGCATTTCTAAAGGGTTCTAACTGAAAATGTTGTGGTCCTAATCCTGCTAAATTATTCTGCAATTATTATTTTTTGGATGCTTTTTCGAGCTCTGAACAAATAAAAAAAAATATTTTTCACATTCATCATTTTATTTTATGTTTCTGAAATTCTCAAGAATATAAAAATAAATAAGCGAAAAAAAAATCTAAATTTAGAAAGCCACAAGCGTGCGAAGTGGGGAGACCCTAAAAAACAGTACCCTGGTGTACACGATTTTACCCTTCTGGTTATCAGAAACAAAAAAAAATCCAATAGGTTAACCAGTGAAAACTTTGGTGTGAACTTCGGTCAAAAATGGAGACAGATTCGAGATAAAAACAAGTTTTTAGCTCGTTTTTTATGACAATTCGATTTTTTGAAAATAATTTTCTTTGTGCGATAGAGAAATGGATAAAGAATGTTCATACCAAACTTTTGAATCAATCGGTTCAGTAGAACTTGTACGCCAGTTTGGAAAAAAATAGTTTCGAGAGAATCGTGTTAAAAGTTTTGAATCAAGAACGCAACGTTCTGAATCATGTTTCGGACACATCAGGCATTTGATGAAGAAAACAGATCTAAACTTCATGCACAGGTATTATTTGGTTTATATTTTGAATAAATTAGTTCAATATGCTTTTAAGGTTTCCACCATGGTACCCATTTGATAGAAAACATCAAAAAATTATCGAATAAAAATGTTTTTCAATTGAAGCGAGTAAGAATCAAATTTCGGACAGAATGAATTCGAATTTCGGACACCCTGTTTGCACAACGGTTTCTTGTGGTTTTGAACTCAATTTATAATTCTGTACAATTACTAATGCAATAAAATGATCAAACATGCGAAAAAAACAACGACTTGGTCTGTCTCAAAGTGTACTGCAACCTTCCATACACACCCAAATGTTTCGAAAATTGTCTACAACCATGGCTTGTAAACTTGTAATAGAACTTTTATCACTTGTTTTTTTTTAAATAACTTGAAATAATTTTGCTTGTCGTTTATTGATGTTTCTTTATGTTGTAGTTTCATGGTTTAAAATACCGTAAGGGCTACACTGCTTAATATATAACAAATGATAATTATATATTTAAGTTCTAATTATTTGCTGTTCAAAGTAATAGAATAATTCAAGGTTATTCACAAAGCTTGAATCATTTTCATTTTAGTTACATAGTTTCATCTATTTTTTCAAGCTTATCTTTCTGCTTCATCCGTTCTTCCTGCTTCCTCAACTTAGTTAATGTTTGGATTTATTTTTTTTCTGTTTCAACTCAGTGTCGTCATTTCAATTAACTTCTTTGCAGGTATTACCTATTTATACAACATATCCCATGACTCACTTGTGGCCACTGGAGGAGTAACGTGAGGCTTACTTTCACCGTGAGTTGATGAGTTGCCATGATTCATGGCATCATATGGAGGGTTCAATGTTTTTTCTGTTAGCTTTTTTTCATCCAATTGCACATTGTCCACTAATTATTCAGCTCCCCTCATATCTATCTGCTGGGCTGTAGTTGAAAAACATGTGTATTATTTGTACAAGATTCCAATATATGTTAGGTGCGTAATAACCCTGAAAACTCACATTGTAGTATCACCAATTTTAATTGTCCAAAATATGAATCGTAGGGAAAAAGTTCGATTCAAATTTATGACACTCAGACTCAATTCGGACATTATCGGATGCTATTTTGTAATTTTTGGAAAAAAAATTACATCATGCTTGATTATATTTGATCGTCAACTGCGAAACACAATAAACTGATAACGATGATGAGAACTGAAACACGAGAAGACTGAAACACGATGAACGCTCAAATTCTACATGCTTATGCTAAGCGAGCGTCAAGGACAAACGATAATGAGTAATGCTATTAGATTTTTGCCTTCTATTTTATAATTCAAATGTAATTCTCATATAAAATGATAGTGAACCGGAGGGGTTATTCTAGAGAGTCAATTGAGATATTAATTTTATAATTATATCACCAGCGCATTAATCATTTCAAGATATTATTACAAAATGTCCGAAATATGAAGCTGTCTTAAATATGATTCAAAACGGTATCGCAGCGAAAAAATCTTGTGAAAATTTAGCATCCTTTCAATACTGATATTGATCTGATATATTTATAATCAACATGCAACGAACATCGTAGCATAATCCTACGTCAACTATGCGGTCATGTCAAGGATGCAACTCTTCAACATTTTTCAAAATTTGTATACAACGTACATTTAAAAAAATTAAATTAACATATTGTGAAAAATTACAAGACGTAAAAACCATATTTTCTATTTTATTTTCCAACAATACAGAAAAAACATAATTGGGTGTTTTTACCGCGAGAAACGTGGTACAAATTTTAATATTCCGTAGCTGACTTGAAAGCATACCGAATAAATTGTTTGAGCCGGTTGTTAAGCATGCGAAATTGACGTTTATATTGTAGAGAAGTAAAAAATGTTAAAGGAGAAGCTTTCGAAACATTTTATTTAGATAATGGGATGGATAATTGGATAACATAATTTTAAAGCTTCAACCTTCATCTTTTGGATTATTTTACGAACGTATTATTACAGGTAAACTTCGATATAACGTACATTCTACTTTCAAAATTGTACGTTGTATCGAATTGTGCATAATAAAGAACTCAGAAACGTTATATAATTTTATTGTGTTGTTGTTTGAGTGAGGTTAAAGAATAAATACAACTAGAAGACGAAGCCAGCATCTCTCATAATGTTTTCCTTCGTATTATTGGTTAAAATTTGATTCATTTAGAATCCGGAATCACAAAACAGTTGTACTTCGGGATTGGTTAAAGGTACAAAACAAGCTTTAGTATCATAATACAGATAATTTATTGCTCTTTCAAAAAAACAATATTCGAAAAAATATTCCTTTGGACTTTGAAAATGTGTACGTTATATCGAGGTAAAATGTACGTTATCTTTATGTGGACAAAAATATCGGAAAGAAATTAAAAAAAAAAAATTTTTCTGTTCTTCCGAACATTTCGTGGACTAACACAATTTTCTGCCAAGCAAATCCATTAAACCATATCAGTTTGCTTTCATTTGATCCCCATAGCGTTTCGGTGCCACTTTCAAAATAGTGATATTTATATTTGAATGGAAAAAATCTTCTTCGTGTTTGATAATGAATATTTTTTTCGTATATTTGTGGGTATGAGGATTGCAAGGATGATACTCACATAACAGTTCGGCTGAAAAGTTCATAAGGTTGACGTCTAGACGGCGCCTCTTGCAAAAATCTACTTGACTATCACAAAGCACCATTTTTCAATGGATACGTGTCAAAATTTAAGAGCAATCGGTCGATTGTTTCGTGAGTTACAGCATTGAGAGTGAAGCAACTTTTGTTATTGTGAAAAAAATGGAAAAATCACAAATCAATGAAAACGATGGCAAAATTGCATGAATTGGGCTTCGAATTGCTTTCGCATCTACCGTATTCTCCAGATTTGGCCCCCAGCGACAATTTTCTGTTCGCTGACCTGAAGAGAATACTCGCTGGCAAGAAATTTAAGACCGATGATGAAGTGATTACCGAAACTGAGGCCTATTTTGAGGAAAAACCGAAAGAGTACTATAAAAATGGTATCGAAAAGTTGCAAGCTCGCAATAATCGCTGTATCGCCCTCGGAGGCAATTATGTTGAATAATAAAATTTAATTCTGCTAAAAAAAATAGTTTGACTGTGTTACCTTATAAACATTTCAGCCGAACTGTTATATGCATATACATTCACATATACAAACATTCCTTACCACAAACTCCTGAAAAAGAAAGTACACTTCAGGTACTATTTGCGATAAAGTGCCCCTCTAATTAATTCCAAACTTCGATCTATGGGCTGAAAAAAACGGATACACGTATCAATTTGAAATGTTCACAGGGCTTTGGGGATATACTAGGCTAAACATTTGTTGTCGAACAAATTTGTCACACAAATTTCGCAAATTTCATCGTGCACTACACAGTGGGTATATCGTTATGAAAAAAAATATTTCAACACTGAAAAAAATAATATAAATCTAATTGAAAGAAACATTCCTGGCCAATGTCTCGCCAAGCAAAGCGCGCACCGCCCAACCAACGGCAGAATCCGGCAGATAATTGGTCCAGGTGTGCACTTAGCATAGCTACACTCGGGGCTCTCACAAAGGCTTGAAGGCGGCGGCTCCACCAATTGGCAGCAACGTTCCGTGCAGAAAGAAATCATGTTCCGAATTAATTGATGAAACGCATTCGCTTAGTTGGAACTCCAGATAAGAAGCGCTCGGAAGAAACCCGTGGTCCCGTGCTCGCGATAGGGTGGAAAATTTGAATCAATTTGCTATCACGTTGCGGATCTCCGGCGTGCAGCCCTGAAGAACATGGTGCAATCGGTCCAGGGGGAATGTTTCGTGTTATATTCGGGTGGTAATTTTGCTACCATTTGGTAATCAGCTGTACATTATCGGAGAACATGATACTGGTCTTAGCGTGGAGAGTGATTTTTTTTCGGAACATTATTTTAGCTCAGTTTTGCACTTGTCTGAGGGGTATCTAATGGTTGGACGAATGCACAGGGACGGGGAAATATGCAACGGTCGTAATGGATTATTTGTGTTAGTTTTTGAGGAAGCCGAAACAGCACGATTTCGTTAAAATATTTGAGAATTGAAAACCTCAAATTATGTGCGAACGAGTACTCGAATAAGTGTTATGAAACAGTTGAATAATATTGCTACGACAGTTCAAGGGCAACCGATTTAAAATAGACTCGCAAATACTGAATGGACCGCCCGTCAATGTCAAGAGTAAAGGGCTGTATCGATCAGATCTTCAAGTGACCAACTCGTTGGTGTCGACACATGACAATTGACGCGCAGTGCGCAACAAACTCATTCATGTCAAACGTACACCAAAACCCTCAGAATACTTGAGGTGTGGAGTGGAATGAGTGAACGTATATTTTTCGGTTAGTGAACATTTTTCGAAGTGTTATTTGTCGCGCTGATGAATGATGTACGGGATAATGTCCTTGGGTGTCAATCACAAATTAGAGGACCGATTAGAGGTGTTGAGTTTGAAGAAAAAAAAAATCACGAATGTGGCACAACGAGTCATTCATCGTCAAACAACAAAACAACTTCCTCGAAAACCAATGACTCAAATCCAAGGCGGCAGCACAAATAATCATACTCTTCCTCCTCTCAGAAATTAAATACGCGAAACATTTGGCTCGACAGTGCTGCTTTACGACAAGTAATGCATCTTCCAGGGAGAACTAGGGTTAACCACAAAAATCATAACCAACTCCGGTTAAAGTCGCGTGGTTCACAATGGCCATATAGCCTAGGTTAGTTAGGGTCGTAATTTTAATAGGCAAAGTCGTAAACATTTGTCTTCGCCTTTTTTATGTTGTTTGCCTCTTCGCTGCTGCTGCTAGCGCTAGTTTTCGGTATCCGTCGTTCCGCATTTAGGGATGCGTTTTTTAATAATTTCATCTTTTTTTTTCGGGAAAATGGTTTGATATATGCTGACACGCAGTGCACGCCTCCGTTGTTATAACCTTTTTTATGATTTCGGAGCACAACAAAACTTCTTGCGAAAGTGCGTCATAACCGGCTTTGTTCGGTGGGCCAGGATGACACATTGTCTGTGTCGTTCGGTAGCATCATCAGCAGCGGCGCAGAAGAAAAACGAGAGGAGGTAACCGAATAAACGAGTCGCCGAAGAGAAATAATGACTAAGGGGCCGTCCAGTTAGTTGTTTGTCTTCAACGACGTTTGTATTTTCGGGAGCGTTTAGCAGCCAACAGCAATCATGGGAATGATGAAGCGGTTTAATTAAGAAACTTGGGGAGGGTCAACTGGTCGTGCCCCTCTCTCTCTTTCTCTATCGCTACGAGGTAATGTTCTTTATTTTGGGAATAGGAAAACATTAAAGTTGCTTTTTCCTGCTACACTGGTTGAACTTTCTCATGATCGGAGCGGCTATCGGTGATGATCTCTTTTTTCGGGTTAAAAGCTGGGATTGATCGCTCATGTGGTTTGAATTATTTTTGGATAGTGACACGCCTTGTAGGCTGAAACAATTTGCTATGTAACAATTATGTTAAACTGACCTTTGGAAATATTGTTGGAAATATTAATACGATCTAATATAGATGATAGCCTATATAGCTATAGCCTATAAATTTAGCACAATACAGCACGGACCCGATTATATGCAGTCTCCGATTCCTTTTCACTGTATATAACCAAATCCTGTACATAATCGAATAAAAAAAAATTGTTTTTTTTCTACGTATGTTTTTCGTATTCTGGATATAAAAGAAGAATTTAATTTTTGATTCATCCCCTTACAGTCATAAAATACCTTTCTCATATAAAAAAATCCCAGTTCTTTCAGGAAGTGACAAAGGATAATATTTGATGAAAAAAATCCTTCTACGCATATGTTCGAATTTCAACAAAAGTTATTGGACTTTTAGTTATTGGACTTTTTCTCTGTTTCGGTCTCTGTTTGTCTCAAACTGGCTCTAACGTTTGCATTGAAAAAATGGACTTTTTCGGATGGTGATAAAAAAAAACTAAGATAGATAATTGAGTTTGATAAATTTCCCATGGAAGGTAATTATATTAGCTTACTTGCAAAAAAAACTACGCTCTTGCGAGCGGCCTTCCGGCAGTCAACCGGAACATTCGCGATGGCGGACGAAAACATGCGTGTACGCATGTTTTTGAGTTCTTTCTTCGTTTTATTTATCAATTCCCTCTCAGTTTTCGCGACAAAATTGTTGGAGTAGATCTTACGTTTCAGGATTGCCCAGAAATTCTCGATGGGACGCAGCTGGGGGACGTTGGGTGGGTTCGCTGACTTGGGTACCTCATCGATATTCAGCCGCTCCATCTCCTCTCTAATGATCGCTTCGAGTAGTGGGTCGAAGCCAGATCCGGCCAGAACACCGCGTCTTTGCCCTAATGGTATTTCTTGATGAAGTGCCCTGTCAGTCGTTGCCATCCAGGGTGAGACAGATCTCGTCGTCCATCACCACCGTCACGCCGCGATTCGCCTGACTCATGGGTAACTATGATTGATACTGCATGGGTAGTTTCGTCAGTACGTGTGAAGCTAAACCCATAAAAAATCGGCATTTTTTTTACTTTTTTAATGCAAACGTTAGTTCAAAAATACGTATGACGATTCTGTACTTTCATTTCAAAGATAAGAAAATTTTATACAGGATACAATTGTGATACTTCCCAATTAGTGGATTGAAGTAACATTTTAGAAGTAAAAAACTTCAAAGTATGTGGTTTTTAAGCTTTTACTCTTAATTTTATCCAAAAAATAAATAATAAACTTGAATGTTTCAAGCTTTCTAACCGCTCTACAATTTGTTCTTTGACACCCAACTTTTTTTTTATTTTGCTGCAATATCATTTTAAACAATTCCTGATGAATCTTCAACTAAATTCTATCAAAATCACGATTTTTTCTTCACTGTCTCGTAATATCCAATCAACTTTCACTTTAACGTTGTTACATTTCATTTTCGGTTGAAATAAGTTATGTTTAAAATATAATTTTTCGAGTCCGACCTGTAATCATCATTCCATGGTTTGGTATTCGTGCAAAATCAAACGAGCAGAAGTTGTATCTCAAAGTATGTTTCAACAATTTTTTTCCCTTTTGGATTTGAACCACAGCGTCCATTATTTTGAACTATTGTGGAATACCCCATTATATACTACACTTCAAGCTTATCTACTGCTTATTAATGAATGAGTAGACTGAAATCTATAGCGAGATTGGTGCCAATCAGGAATAATCTGTTTGATAAAATTTATGATCCTGATCGGCGACGCAGACCAAATTTCCTTGGGCTCCAGAATAACTTTATCAAGGTGTTGAAGTCTGCGTCTTGTTAGAGCTCCGCAGTTACAGAGTAAATGTTCCGAGGTTTCGCTTTCGGCATTACAAAAGCGTCAATATCATCTTGTGTTAAACCTATTTACTCGGACAGTGTCCTGTTACAAGACCAGTAAATGTGCTGAAGTCTGTCTCTAAGTTTTGCAGCCAATTGGCTGTCACTTACCGGTATTCCCATTTCTTCAGCTCAATTTTCAACACAACACAACAAGTTAAAATAGGTGATTTTGTTCCTTATCGCAATTTATTATACTCGCATTTTTTCATTTTTCATTATGGTTCCCATTCCCATTTTGGGATGGTCTGAAAAATCACCGTCTCCCTTTTTTCCAAAAACGACTTTTTTAAATTCATAACTCTTGAGCTACTGATCCGATTCAGATGATTGACATATTAATTTGAAGCCAAAAAGCTAGCCTTTTTTTTTTTTGGAAAATTCACTCCTGCGTAGAAAATGGATTGTGTTTTCGTAATTATTGATTGTACATATTTGTTTTTTTTTTATAGTTTACTTGGTTTCGGAACCAAGAGCGGCATATTTTTTATATTTTTTTCTTGAAAACTGAAGTTTTGACGTTTTTATTTCTATACTAGCTGACCTGGCAAACTTCGTCCCGCCCAGAATGGATTTTTTGTTATGAATACTTTCAAACATTCACGTTTTCTTTATAAACGAACGTTCAACGTTCTAATTGGCCCCTTTACAATTTCATTTTACTATAAGTTTCCTAGTACTTCTACCAAAACTTGTCATTATAATATTCTTATATAATATTCGACACTCTATTATATTCCTTTCTAGAGTTTTGCACACAAACTCATTTGGTGATCCATTTTTATTTCTATAGACAACAAACATCAAATGGACTAACAACGCTTATCACGTAATTGTAGAACATAAAGGGTGTGCCACATCAAATTGCATCACGGAAAAAACGCTGTAGAAATTCGCCCAGTAGACCGATCCTTTTGAAAATTTTAGACAGTAAAATAAAAACTATTAAACAACTTTTGGCATTTTCTTTTCATTCATACTTCGAGCCCAAGCCCGTATGCTTGCACCTTCTTCTTTACCCCGTCCATAAGGTTCTGTACAACGTCAGGTTGTAGTTTTTTTTTGAACAGAAATCCATTTTTTCTTGAAGTCCGCCTCCGATTTGACAACTTTTGGGTTCTTCCGGAGGGCCTGCTTCGCCCAATATTTCTCTATTGGGCGAAGCTCCAGCGCGTTGGGCGGGTTCATTTCCTTTGGCACGAAGGTGACCCCGTTGGCTTCGTACCACTCCAACACGTCCTTTCAATAGTGGCACGAAGCGAGATCCGGCCAGAAGATGGTCGGACCCTCGTGCTGCTTCAATAGTGGTAGTAAGCGCTTCTGTAGGCACTCCTTAAGGTAAACCTGCCCGTTTACCGTGCCGGTCATCACGAAGGGGGCGCTCCGCTTTCCGCAAGAGCAGATCGCTTGCCACACCATGTACTTTTTGGCAAACTTGGATAGTTTCTGCTTGCGAATCTCCTCCGGAACGCTGAATTTGTCCTCTGCGGAGAAGAACAACAGGCCCGGCAGCTGACGAAAGTCCGCTTTGACGTAGGTTTCGTCGTCCATTACCAGGCAATGCGGCTTCGTCAGCATTTCGGTGTACAGCTTCCGGGCTCGCGTCTTCCCCACCATGTTTTGCCTTTCGTCGCGGTTAGGAGCCTTCTGAACCTTGTATGTACGCAGGCCCTCCCGCTGCTTGGGCCGCTGGACGAATGAACTTGACAAATTCAGCTTATTGGCGACATCCCGGACCGAGCTTCTCGGATCACGTCTAAACTGCTTAACTACGCTCTTGTGATCTTTTTCACTGACGGAGCATCCATTTTTGCCGTTCTTCACCTTCCGGTCGATGATTAGGTTCTCGAAGTATCGTTTTAGTACTCTGCTGACCGTGGATTGGACGATTCCCAGCATCTTACCGATGTCCCGATGTGACAACTCCGGATTCTCGAAATGAGTGCACAGGATTAATTCACGACGCTCTTTTTCGTTCGACGACATTTTTCCAAATTTAAGAAAAATTGACAGTGAAGCATGGCCAACGTGATCTATACACTCTTATCTGATTATAAGCGAAAGCTGAAGATATAATTCCTAAAAATTAAATTTCTACAGCGTTTTTTCCGTGATGTAATTTGATGTGACACATCCTTTTTGGGAATTTTCCGCATTTTCCTTCAGTGTTTTCCAGAAATTTCATTTACCATGTTTAGTTCGAATATAGTTGGTTGAAATATGTGCGATATTTTTATGGGACCCCCATTCTTCTTCCAGAGAAGGGAGGAGTGTCATACCATCTAGAATTATTTATTGTTCTGTGAAATCCTCACATTTAAATTTTGGTTCCAATTGTTTGATTAGTCCTCGAATTATTCAATTCCTCTTCTGCATAATTGAATAAACAGAAGAAAGCACGGGGAAAGGCTTTAATGATATTTTGTGCACATTTTTGAACATCGATATGATAAATCAAATAGTGTAGAGTTTCTCGTGTCGTTGTTAGAATTCTACCTTATCCTATCCGTTTAAGGCAGTATTCTAGTCTAGAAATTTGAAGAAAGTCAAAATTTGTTTCCTTCATATTTCTGTAGCTTAGGCATTCAAGAATATATCCTAGAAAGGACTTATCGAAAATTTTATTATCTACCGAGTTTTAGAGAGGCGATATCTAACCTGGTATAGCCATAACAATGAACTTTAAAAGCGTTTTTCTCTAAACTAGTTTTTTTCAAACTGACGTACACGATATCTCAAGTTCTACTGAACCGATTCATGGATACAGTCATCAGTCATCTCTCTATCCATTTTGTCAAAAAAAAAAGATGTTTTTGACTTGTCCGAGGTGCATGCGGTAGCGGCATCCTCACTGATTCGAAATCTGTTCGATTTTTTTTGTTTCAGTTAACCAGAAGGGCTGGTACGTGTCGTGTACGCTATGGCACAACATTTTTTTAACCTTCTCACTTCATCAGCTCCTAACTATTCTAGTTATGAATATTTTTTCTCCGTTCAATTTTTGTTTTATTGTTAATTGATTGATAAACAAATAATTATATAACTGGTAGTTAAAATATTCTTTGCTTTATTTTTACGGAGCTCGGAAAATCGTCCGAAATTCGTGTTTCGACACTAGAATACCCCCTTAAACGATGAAAGATAATATTGTTTATTGTTTATTGTTTGGATAAAAACTCATCTGACATAGTCTCAATGAAAATGTAATAAGATAATGTTTTTCAAGGACCTCCATTGGATGTATCAAGAGAATAAAAATTGCAGATTTCTGAACAATGAAAAAACTCAATTCAAATGTAATTACTACAAACAATCTAGTGGTAACATCCATACCTCTCACGCTGAAGGTCACGAGTTCAATTCTCACTCCCGACATTCTTACAAAAATGGAAGTAAAAGTGACGAACCATTCAAAATGTGTTGAAAGTCACTATAATAGAGAAAAAAAAAATACAAACAATCACAGACCTACTTCAAACTTCCGTCCGTGCCCCTAGTAAAAAAACACTTTTCACGAAAATCTGAAGAACCACTTTATCGGTATGGAATGGCTGAATAATCTACACTTTGTTTAGAACGACACGATACCATTAGTCGTCAAGATTAAGGAAACTGAGTAAGAATTCTAATAAAATACATGGCAATTTCGATATAACGTACATTTCACTTTCAAAATTGTACGTTATATCGAAGCATAATAGCTCAGAACATAGCTTATATTATTTTATTGTGATGCTGTTTGAGTAGAGTTAGTAAATAATGACGCCAAAATCCAACTAGAAGGTGAAGCCAACCTTTCTCATGACGTTTCCCTTTGTACTGTTGATTGAGGGTAAATATATAAAATAACCGCTTACTTGTTAAAAAGACATTCTCCCTGTAACAGTGCCCTTTTTCCGATGAGAAGTCTTGTTGGTAGCGTGTATGGGCTATTCATATACTTTTCGTTTAGTATTTAAAAAGTATATATATTTTTGAGAAGAATCAATTTCATTCTAAATATTTTTATTTATTATATTTTATTTTATTTAGTAGTTTATATAATTTTTTTTCTGTGCAAGATTAAATTATTTCTTATATTTAATTTTATAACTAAAATTGTTTAGGTTTTTAAGTTATTTTTATCCGAAAAAGCTTAAAATAACCCAAAATTTAAAAAAAATCCAGCTCTAAAGCTATAAGAATTACATAATTGCAAATTTAATATTATATTTAATATATAATTGCTTTAATAGCAAATCATTTTCAAGAAGAGTACTGTTACTTTTGTTATTTTTAGGAGAATTTAAAGAATTTTTTTTTTCCAAAATATATATTTTTATCAAGGCTCATATGGCGTTAGCCTGACGGGGCCGGAGTTCAATATTTTGACAGTTTTTCTTATTATCTATGTTAGTAATATGTAACCGATTACTCGCGGTTGACTCGAGGTTAGTATTACAAGTGTTCTCATAATTGGTATGTCGCAGTCTTCGATGCTCTGTACGTGTGCCCGACACGGGATACTTCCTATTGGGATGCAGCTGACCATTAATCAGCGACGCCCCCCTTGTATGTACCCCATATCTAGCGTGGTGCGTCTTCTCGACTCGAGGAATCCAGGATAGAATGGTCACTAGCCGGCGCAATCATCAGCTCGTGTAGAGTTGTCATGAGCGGTACAACCTTTGGCTCTTGTTGAATCATCAGTGGACTGCACAACCTTTGGCCCGTGTATCTGTAAAGAGTGTGTGTATGTATTGTCGCGACTAAGTAAAAGTTTATAGATCGGATAGGAGGGATATGAAACGGGGGCACAACGAAGGAAACATCATTAAACGTTGACATCGGCGTTTCTGAGGAACAGGTATAGATGAAGCAGAAGATCAGGATCCCGGCTACCTAATATATCCCGGACGGGGATCTCCGATTGTCTGCCTTGTGCTCTCAGTGCTCTAGAGAGCTGAGAACGAGCAGCATGGAACCGGATACACGACCAGACAACATGCTCGATGTCGTGGTAGCCATCGCCACAATCACAAAGATTGTTTGCTGCGAGCCCAATGCGATAGAGATGCGCGTTTAGGTTGTAGTGATTGGACATGAGCCGAGATATCACGCGATTGAAATCACGACCTACAATCAATCCCTTAAACCAAGCACTCGTCGAAACCTTAGGGATAATCGTGTGTAACCCGAACCCGTAAGACCGAACGCATCACCACTCCACATGCGCTGCCAACTTACGAGCGTATACTGACGAGGAATGTGGAAAAATTCATTATAAGCAATTTGCCTTTCAAAAAGTGTGCCTTCTAAAGCGCCCACCTTAGCTAGCGAGTCCGCTTTCTCATTCCCCGGAATCGAACAATGAGAGGGAACCCATGCTAAGGTAATCTTGAATAATTTTTCGACCAAAACACTCAATAGCTGTCTTATTCTAGTTAGGACATAAGATGAGCGTTTATCAACCTTCATTGAGCGGATTGCCTCTATTGAGCTGAGACTGTCTGAAAAAATAAAATAATGGTCGATGGGCAGTGTTTCAATGATCCCTAGAGCATAGTATATCGCACCCATTTCTGCGACATACACGGAACAAGGATATTTGAGTTTGAAAGAGGCACTGGAATTTTCATTGAAGATGCCGAAACCAGTGGACCCGTTTATGAATGAACCGTCAGTAAAGAACATTTTATCAGATCTAACTTTCCCATATTCTGCCGAAAATATCGGCGGAATATAATCGGAGTGTAGATGATCTGGGATTCCAGGATTTTTTGTCGCATGGACAGATCAAAAATGACAGAGGAATTGCAAAAGTATGGGAAGCAAACTTGGTTGGAGATGCCTGGTGAAGGGAGCACGTCGTGGGTAAGGTACTCATGGTATAAACACATAAAACTTGACTGAGGAGTCAGTTGTAGTAGATTTTCGAAGTTATCAATTACCAATGGATTCATGATCTTGCAACGGATGAGAAATCTGTAGGATAATTCTGTGAACCGAAGAGTAAGCGGAGGTACTCCTGCCAAAACTTCGAGACTCATCGTATGTGTCGAATGCAAACACCCCATGGCTATACGCAAGCAACGATATTGTATTCTCTCCAGCTTGAGAATATGAATCCTGGCAGCTGATCGGAAGCAAAAACTGCCATATTCTAACACTGACAATATCGTTGTTTTGTACAACTGGATGAGGTCTCCTGGATGGGCACCCCACCATGTTCCGGTTATTGTTTGGAGAAAATTGATTCTTTGCTGGCATTTCTGTTTCAAATACGCAATGTGTCTCCCCCAGGTACATTTAGAGTCAAAATATACACCCAGGTATTTGAAAAACATAGAGTGTTGGATCGTTTTGCCGGATAGGTAAAGCTGGAATTGGGCGGGTTCGTGCTTCCTAGAAAAAACGACCATTTCAGTTTTCTCCGTAGAGAATTCGAAACCCAGCTTGAGGGCCCACGTGAACAGATTGTTCATGGTATCTTGCAACGACTTTTGCAGAGCGACGGGATTAGTACCCGTGATGGAAATAACTCCATCGTCTGCAAGTTGTCTCAGCGTGCAGTCTCTAGTTAGACAATCATCCATATCATTGACGTAAAAACTGTACAAGAGGGGGCTTAGGCAGGAGCCTTGTGGTAGGCCCATAAAACTGTAACGAGAAGATTTCGAGCTGCCATGAGAGAAAATCATGTGCTTTTCTGACAGTAAATTGTACAGGAAATTGTTGAGAATTGGTGAAAGTCCACGATTATGAAGCTTCTCTGAGAGAATTTCCATGGAAACTGAATCAAATGCCCCTTTGATATCGAGAAAAACGGAAGCCATTTGTTCTTTGCGACCAAATGCGATTTGGATTTCAGAAGATAGCAGCGCGAGACAATCATTTGTCCCTTTACCTCGGCGGAAGCCAAACTGCGTATTTGACAGCAAATTGTTCGTTTCGACCCACTTGTCCAAACGAAGTAGAATCATTTTCTCTAACAATTTACGAATACAGGATAACATTGAAATCGGCCTATACGAGTTGTGATCGCTAGCCGGCTTGTTGGGTTTCCGTATGGCTATCACTCTTTCTTGTCTCCAGTCATGCGGGACAATATTCAGCTCCAGAAACTTGTTGAACAAGTTCAGCAAACGCTGTTTCGCCAAGTTGGGAAGATTCTTCGACAAGTTGAATTTAATCTTGTCCGACCCCGGAGCTGAATTGTTACATGAGAGGAGGGCAATTGAGAATTCTACCATCGAAAAATTCTCATAATCGCATTGGAGCGGAATGTCGCGTACGACGCTTCGTGCAGGAACGGAATCGGGACAAACCTTTCTTGCAAATTTGAAAATCCAACGGTCAGAGTATTCCTCACTTTCATTGGTATGGTTCCAGCCACGCATTCTCCTAGCCGTATTCCAAAGAGTACTCATAGCGGTCTCCCTTGACAAACCATTGACGAATTTCCGCCAATATCCACGCTTTTTTGCTTTAATCAAACCTTTTAGTTTGGCTTCTAGAGCTTGGTACTTTAGAAACCATTCCACTGATCCAGTTTTCCTGAATTTTTTGAAAGCGGATGATTTTTCAAGGTAGACCTTTGAACACTCCTTGTCCCACCACAGTGATGGAGGACGACGTTGGAAAGTGGTAGCCGGTACACGTTTCTTTTGAGCTTGAAGTGCGCTATCGTAAATCAAACTTGATATGAAATTATACTCTTCAAGGGGAGGAAGTTCATGCATCGAAATGATTGCTTCAGATAATAATTCTGCAAATTTTCTCCAGTCAATATTCTTCGTGAGGTCATACGCAATATCGACTGACTCACTAGATTTTGATTCATTGGCGATCGATAAGATTATTGGTAGGTGATCACTACCGTGGGGATCTTGGATTACCTTCCATGTGCAATCCAGGGATAATGAAGAAGAGCAGAGAGATATGTCTAGCATGCTTGCCCGTGCAGGAGGGTTGGCTATCCTAGTTGCTTCCCCAGTATTTAAAACTGTCAATTTGAAGTTGTCGCACAGATCATAAATCAACGTGGCACGGTTGTCATCGTAGAGTGACCCCCATGCTGTTCCATGGGAGTTGAAGTCACCTAAGATTAACCGCGGCTCCGGCAATGCCTCGATAATATCAAAGAACTGATGGCGACCTACCGTAGTCCTGGGAGGAATATATATCGAAGCAATGCAGAGTTCTTTGCCATTGATTTGTATCTGGCAAGCGACAACTTCAATGCCTGTCATCGATGGGATAGTGACTCTATAGAAGGAGTGACGTTTTTTGATCCCCAATAGTACGCCACCAAACGAGTTGTTACGATCTAGGCGAATAATGTTGAAATCGTGAAAATTCAGCTCGTCGGCTGAACAAAGCCATGTTTCACAGAGAGAAAATACATCACAGTTAGAACTGTGAACTAAAAATTTAAATTGGTCTAGTTTAGGGATGATGCTTCTGCAATTCCACTGTATGACAGTGGTCAAATCCTTGACCTCTTGCGCTGAATTAGGCATCGAGGGAAATGAACGCTGCTAAAAAGCCACATTTTTCTTTCAAAAATGTTCTCACAACCGGGAGCAAACATAATACTATGCTTTTAAGAGGATCATTTATATTTAAAGCATTTAAAATGTTATCCACAAGGTCTGAAAGCGCAAGCAGGCCAGGTAGTGGCTGTTGCTTCGACCGCGAAAATGGAACAGACGTGTTCTTTCTGGGGAGTGATGGAAAAGAAGTAATTTTTCTTTTCCTGATGGCACCCTGCGATGTACCGGAACTTCCTGCATTGGGAGCGTCAGCAACAGGCTCGTCGTTCTGCAGAATGGAGTAGGGATTGTCCTGTGTCGTTGGCACGGAACTCTTAAGCATTTCTGCAAAAGTCCACTTGGAACGTTCTTTTAAGGAACCCCTTTTTCCCCTCGTTGTTTGTACACCGGGCATTGAATAAGATCATGAGGAGTCCCGCCGCAATGAAGACACTTGTGCTCTTTCGCGCAAGGATGGCTCTCTCCACAATCTGCGCAACGTTTTTTATTGCAACAATAGGCGGCCGTGTGACCGAGTTGCATACATTTGTTGCATTTCATTACCCGGGGTACAAACAATCGAACAGGTAAACGAAGTGCCCCTATTGCAACGTAAATTGGAAGGGCGGAACCCTCAAAAGTCACACGAAAAGAGTTTGTCCGATTGAGAATTCTTTTGTCATTTTTATGTGACACAGATTTCAGTCGATCGCATGCAAGAATCTTCACAGGTTTTAGAGTGGAGTTCTTGAAGCGACCGACACCATCGATGATCTCTTTTCGGGTCAAACCCTTTTCGGTTATTACGCCGTCTATTTCGACGTTGCAACAGGGTACGTATACACGATACTCAATCGCAAAGAGGTCGCAGCGCGTTACTTTGTTCGCTTGGGTCCTGCTTGAGACGACAACTCGTAGTTTGTCTGGCGCCATCCGTGTAATTTCGGTAACGTCAGAAAAATGTTGAGTTAGTTCCTTCGAGATGCGAATGACATTGAGAGGTTTGGATTTTCGTCTAAAGTAAACAATGAATGGGCTTTTGGAGCCTTCAGGGTATTCTTTAGGACGAAAATCCTGTTTCTCGTCGATTTCCTCATCTTCGGAACTATCAACTTCGTAAACAGAATTTTCTACCTCAATTTCTGCTTCATCCTCCTGCTCTTCAGGAGGAGGTTCGGTATCAGAAATATTCAATTGCGTCAACGGGGGGTCCTTTCCGCCCTCAGCCATATTAGAAAAATCGGCCAACTGTTCGATATGAACAAAATATAATAATTATCAAAATGAATAAGTAAAAAAAAATATTATAAGGTTATGCTGCGGATAATATTTATATTAATTTATTTTATTTATATTAAATTCTAAAATGAAAAAAAGTTCCAATAAAATTTCAACGGTAATGTAACCAAGAAAAAATAGACACCCCTAATGCCAACGTTTGCCGATTTGGTAAACACACAGATGAACAATGGTGTAAATCGAGCACAGATGGTAGAAGGAATGGTAGGAGGACAAAAGAAAAATAAACTTATATTTGCCGCTGCTGTGTGGCGTGTGTGATGAATCTGTCTGAATTGTATCCTCTGCGTCTCGGTCGCGCACCACTTTGAGCTTCGCTCTACTCGCAAGCGCAACCGATGAAAAAAAACACAGTCTGATTCGATGTGGAAAAAAACACCTTTGTTGAATCGTTTCGAAAACCTGTCCGATCTACTTGCGAGTTATCGAACGAATGAAATACGTTTTTGAGAAAAATTAATTTCAATCCTTCAAATATTGTTTTCCAGTGTAATTTAATTTATGTTTTTCTTACATGAAAATTTGAACCTACGTTTCCTACGTTTCATTCTCTGACCAAAATTTTGTAGATACAGTTCGGACTCGATTATCCGGAGTGTTTTATTTTTGATTTTCGAAAATTTTGAATAATTTGTATAATAATTGCATATTGAATAGCTAATATGGGTATCAACTGAAAGGCCTTGACTAGTAGAATGCAGTTATTTATGAAAAATGCAAATCCAAGATGGCGGCAACTACAAAATGGCGGATTACATATTTTAGAACCCCATCAATATGGGTATCAAATGCTGTTCCCAAATAAACAATTACTTTTCAATGGTTCCATTCAGTCTGCCCTGTTTGTATGTATGTTTGAGTGAATGTAGAGTTGACCCGCATTAATAGAAAATTGACCCCGTTCCTGTTGACTGATTGATTTGAAACTTGGAACATACCTCTAGTTCTACTGTCATAATAAAACTGCGTATTCCATGATCTTGAAAAATTGAATTTGGCCGCTGCTAAAAAATGACTGAATGGCTTGACTTGGAGAATACATTACACTATGAACAACATAAATTCGAAAAGGTCGGCGCCACAACATTTTCTACTATGTATTTTTTTGCAATTTTATGCAAATTTTTTGCAATATTGGTATTAAATGAAATGATTTGACTAATAGAATACAGTACATCATCGAAATATTTCGCAGAAAGTTAGGTAAGAGATAAAAATTGGAAAAAAAGTCATTTTTCGAATGGTTTTAATGTAGAGAAGTATGCTAATGATATAGATAATTTACTAAAAACTAGAAAATAAAATAAGTAAAAAAAAACATTTTAAGTTAAACGGTTTCATGTACTAAAAGCTAGAAAATAATTAGACAAGTAGCAGTTAGTAGTTATCACATCCGTTCCTTCATTATTCTAGGGCAATGATGAGACTAAAATAAAATCGTGGGGTATATGATTAAACAACTAACTGTGGATAATTAAAATCCAACGTTTATTTCTTACCTAATTTTCTTCGGAATATTTTCATGATGTACTGTATTCTATTAGTCAAATCATTTCATTTGATACCGATATTGAGGGGATTGCAAAATATACATAGTCGACCATTTAGTGGCGGCGAACTTTTTGAATTTATGTTGTTTCTTATGTTTCGTGTTCTCAAGTCATTCAGCCATTGTTAGCGACGGCCAAATTGAACTTTTCAAGATCATGGAATACGAAGTTTTATAATGACAGTAGAATTAAAGGTGTCTTCCAAATTTCAGATCAATCAGTCAACAGGAACGGGGTCAATTTGGTATTAATGTGGGATAACCCCACAAACTTTCAAACATACATACAAACAGGTCAAGCTGAATGAAATCATTTGAAAACGTAATTAGTTGTGTGCGGACTGCGGCCATCTTGAAATTGGATTTTTCATGATCTGCTATGTTCTACTAGTCGAGATCTTTTTTTTAAACCCATATTGAAGACGTTTTGAAAAAAATATATATGGCGCCATTTTGGGGTGGCGGCCTATTTGGATTTGCATTTTTCATAAATAACTGTATTCTACTAGTCAATCCCTTTCATTTGATACCCATATTGAAGCGGTTCTGAGAAAATATGTAATCCGCCATTTTGTAGCGGTCGCCATCTTTAATTTACATTTCCCATAAATAATTATGTTCTACTGGTCAAGTCCTTTCATTCGATACCCACATTGATGGGATTTTGTGAAAATATGTACATAATACGCCATTTTGTAGCATCTTGGTTTTTCAAGATCATGGAATATGCAGTTTTATAATGACACCAGAGGTAAAGATGTGTTCTAAATTTCAGATCAATCGGTCAACAGGAAGGGGGTTAAATTTCTATTAATGTAGTACAGCGCTACAGACAAAGTTACAAAGTCACAAACATACAAACGGGTGAACCTAGATAAAACCGTTTAATAAATAAGTGCAAATCATAATTATATTACGTTTACCAAGAGAAAATTGTTTTTTTAATGACTTGATTATCCACAGGATTCGATAATCCGGAGTAAAAAAAAATCAATACTCCGAACAATCGAGTCCGTCCTGTATTACAGTTTTTGAGTTAAGAAAAAACTTTGACCCTTTCCAAAAAGTAGTCTTATTCTCTTTTGGACATTTCAGGTATTTGTATTTGTATTTGTATGCAAAGTTGCTCAGATGATCAATGTCTTTACACCCACAACGTTTCACTGCAATCTGAGATGGTGCTACCAACTTCTAAGACGAGTTGGCATGAAATTCGTCCATTGAAAATGTGTACGTTACATCGAATGACGTTATATCGAGAGTACGTTATAACGAGGGTGCGATATATCAAAGTTTCCCTGTACGTGAATGTTTTGAAAGTTTTTGAAATTAAACTCAGTTCATTTTTTTTCTTTCTAGGAAGCCAAAAATTTTGCCGAACAGCTTGTATTAATTCGGTTTTACGAATTACGATGTTTTGAAATAAAAATAATAATGATTTTAAATTCGTCCTCATTGAATATTTAGTCACAATTAAAATTGATCGAATGATAATAAAAAAAAGTAATTCAAGTAAACTTCACTATATGTTTAAAAGAGCCTTCAGAGTCAAACAAAATTGGAGTGGGTACGAGTCGAATTCGACTGTGCTCGGTTAATTTGGCATGGAACTGTTTAATAACTGGTATTCAATTATGGAGTTGCTTTACAAATAAGTGAAACTGTCAGAAAGAAGAAAGAAGATAAACGAGTGACAAATCTCACAAGCCAATAAAAAATATTGGATCATTTTCAAGATATTGAAGCCTCTCACCATTCACACACGCTCTGCTGCTTGCAGCAAGAAATATCAGACTGGTGCTATTAATAACACAACAATGAACGCCTCGTATCAATTGTTTCGCTGTGTACATTGGTCCAACTGTGCTCATTCGAACAATAGGAATACTCTTACGCCGAAAAGGTAGCATTATGTAATCTACAACATGTTATCGATAAGATAAAAATGTACAAGAATAAGTTTGAGTTGTTGAGCAGTGGTTGGGTGATTGTGTTCTTTACGAACACGGTATGTATGCTCTCTCATCCTTTCAAATCGGGGAGCGTATCCGTACCAACTTGCACACACATCATTTCCCCATTCGTCAATGCATCTTCCGGCGCAAAAGAAAGCATTCACAAAAGCTTTTTCGCGAAACGAGTGCAGCCAATTTGTTTCCCGCGCAGAGCGTGGCGCGGTTGCAAAACTCCTCTACTCAATCGTACTTACCTGTGGTTGCTGCCGTCAGCGAGATTGACATGTGACGAACACATGCTGCAATGAATATTTCGCATCGATTCGTATCTTCTTAAAAGATTAATTCCCCCCTTCACCACCTGATGTGGAGGCGGAAGGCAGAGGTGGAGACGATGCAACTTTGATCACACGGCTTACAATTCATCAACCGGATAAGATCTTCGGTGACTTTGGTTTCGTCGCAGCATTCAAATCGTTGCCAAGCCGACAATACCGCTGAGTCGTCGCAGGTGAAGGGAAGGATGAAGAAAAAGAAACGAAGCTCTGAGGGATGCGATTTATCGGATGCATTTGCCAGTCGTGAATCGATGCAGATTAGCTGCTGTCAGTGGCGAATTTATCTTTTACCTCGCGAGAACAGACAAATATATGAGTTTCTTGCAGCGTCGACCGTTGTATGGGAGACTTGCGGCAGGGAAGTGTGGTGCAAAATTGATTAAAATGTATTTTCCTTCCATAAAAGGAAGTTAAGTTCCTGTGTAGGGTCGATTGACAGTCGTTGCCATGGCAGAATACAATCTACGAAACTTTATTCTTTCAATGATTGACCAGCGATGAAAGTATGCCAATAAAAAGAATATTTGATTATGACCTATCGTCTTACAACGTGATAATCTTCCTCGCTTCATCAACTCCGAACGGTCAATTTGTCCAACGGCGGCGAAGATCCTCATCGCCAAACAATGAACTCTTAGCACATCTCGAATGCCACCCTTCCTTCCAGACGTGAGTAAACCTCGTTAAAATCAATGATCTGTGGAATTTGTCCCACAACGACGAGACGGAGACCAGGCTGGACCATCAGCGGTAGCGCTTGTTTGAGTCTCATGATTCACAAACAAACAACTGCGAGAAAGAACACACCTGAGTGGTAAGTACATAAAATCTTGAAACGAACGAAAAAAAATAATTTTACTTGTTTTCGACAATCTTTGAAGAAAAAAGCGTCACTTTCCGCACCGTCATGACAGCTAACAAACCAACGCAACTCTTCCGCCTGAGATCGGCGGAGAAAAGGTTCTCGGCTTGTCTTCTATGTTTACCTACCATTCGGATTCTGACGTTATTACTGACTCGGCCCTTCCGGTCGGGCCAGTCAGTCATCGCGCGGTCGTCTGTCTGATTGTAATTGAATAATTGCATAATCACTGTTAATTTGGGCGATCGGTGAATATATTAGCACGCCAGTCGGGATCAGGCTGCTGATCAGGGGTTCAGCGGCTTGTTTTTTTTTGCTGTCTCTTCTGGGATATTTTGTACTCATCGCGGGTTTTGATCTGTCGGGCTTTGTTTGCTGGTGGTATTTGAGTGGGCGATAATTTGATGACGGGAATAGTGATGATTCAATTCATCTGGTTATTTGAAGCTGTATATAATAAGCAAATTCGGGGTTTTCCTATGTCAATTGGGATTGAAGAATTTTGAGGATCAAATTCACTTAGTAGATTTACCATTTAGTGGCATTGCAATGGCTATCACCTGTAAAAAAATACACAACGAAAGTGATTCCCACGGTCGTTTCTCTATTACTCAGCAAATGGGATTTTAGTTCGTTATGATTCCTAGCTTCGAAAACTAAATGAACCGGTAATGAGAAGAAAACAAAATACGCACTGCGTACTTACATAAACTTAAATTCCCAACCGAATTCCTAAGCAATAATTAAAATAATTATCGCAAGGAGTCTAGAATGAAAAAGAAAGCAAAATACTGGATCTTTACTCAGCAGTTTTTAAGACACCTCCCTCACGTTAGGATCTTGCAAAGATTCGAACAGATTTTGGAAGTCCATTAAGGAACTTTGATTGCCGTATTACTTGCGTTATTTCCCTTAAGTACTGTGTTGAGATTTTGTTGCCAAACAACATGCAAACAATGTGTGGCAAGTTAAAAAAAATGGCTGCATCAGTGCAAGTGAGAAAAATGCTTTTTTAAATGCTGAAATTCCCACGATTATCTGAGCGATTAACACTGACGCCGCTAACTACTCGGCCATGGGAAAATTGTGGTTTCCAGAAAACAATATACAAAATAACTTGATGGTATCGGATCTCTAACCCTCAATGCATCAATTCCTCGCATGTCTTGTTATTCTAGTATCCTGAATATATACACTAGGGTGCCAATGAATGTACGGGAAAAAATCGACCCTAAAATTTAAAAAGTTACCCTGTACAAAACGCCCTGTGCCAAATATCGGCTCAATCGGACTTAAAGGAAAGGGGCGCAAAGCGGTGAAAGTATGAGTTTTTTTGAAAATCGAAAAATCACCCAAGGGCGGAGTAAAGGAAATCGGGGTTTTCGAAAAAACAAATTTGATGCCAAATGTCTTAAAATTGCATCGAGATCTAGTGTCATCTCGAAAAAAAAAAATTCAAAAAGCGACACTCTGGGACTTTTTTTTCGGAGTACGAGACAAAACATATGATTTTAAGTGCCAATAAAAATAATTATCTAGATTTTTCATTTTTTTTGACAATTTTTTTTTTCGAGATAACAGTAAATCTCGACGAGTAATGCAGTTTTAAGACATTTGGCACCAACAAATTTGTTTGAAAACCCCGATTTGCGGCGATCTTTCGTTTTTCAAAAAAACTCAATTTTTTACGTCTGTGACACCAATAAATGAAGTTGAAATGAGCTAATATTTTGCAACGGGTATATTATAGTGCAAACCAACATTTCGCAGCGAGTTCCGAATGAAAAATCGAGATTTTTTTCTTTTTTTTTTCACAAAATATATATATTTTTATCAAGGCATATAAGTCATATTGCGTTAGCCTCACGGGGCCGGGCGTTCAATACTTTGACAATTTTTCTTATTATCTATGTTAGTAATATGTAACCGATTACTCGCGGTTGGCTCGAGGTTAGTATTACAAGTGTTTTCGTAATTAGGATGTTGCTGTCTCCAATGATCTCTACGTGTGCCCGACACGGGATACTTCCTATTGGGATGCAGCTGACCATTAATCAGCAACGCCCCCCTAGTCTGTACCCCATATCTATCGTGGTGCGTCTTTCTCGCCTCGAGGAATCCAGGATAGAATGGTCACTAGCCGGCGCAATCATCAGTTCGTGTAGAGTTGTCATGAACGGTACAACCTTTGGCTCTTGTTGAATGATCAGTGGACTGCACAACCTTTGGCCCGTGTATCTGTAAAGAGTGTGTGTATGTGTGTATTGCCGCGACTAAGTAAAAGTTTATCGATCGGATAGGAGGGATATGAAACGGGGACACAACGAAAGAAACATCATTAAACGTTGACATCGGCGTTTCTGAGGAACAGGTATAGATGAAGCAGAAGATCAGGATCACGGCTACCTAAGATATCCCGGACGGGGATCTCCGATTGTCTGCCTTGTGCTCTCAGTGCTCTAGAGAGCTGGGAGCGAGCAGTATGGAACCGGATACACGACCAGACAACATGCTCGATGTCGTGGTAGCCATCGCCACAATCACAAAGATTGTTTGCTGCGAGCCCAATGCGATAGAGATGCGCGTTTAGGTTGTAGTGATTGGACATAGTCCGAGATATCACGCGAATGAAATCACGACCTACATTCAATCCCTTGAATCATGCACTCGTCGAAACCTTAGGGATAATCGTGTGTAACCAACGACCGAACTCATATCCACTCCACATGCGCTGCCAACTAACGAGTGTGTCCTGACGAGGAATGTGAAAAAATTCATTATAGGCAATTTGCCTTTCAAAAAGTGTGCCTTCTGAAGCGGAATCGAGCAATGAGAGGGAACCCATGCTAAGGTAATCTTGAATAATTTTTCGACCAAAACACTCAATAGATGTCTTATTCTTGTTAGGAAATAAGATGAGCGTTTATCAACTTTCATTGAGCGGATTGCCTCTATTGAGCTGAGACTGTCTGAAAAAATAAAATAGTGGTCGATGGGCAATGTTTCAATGATCCCTAATGCGTAATATATCGCACCCAGTTCTGCGACATACACGGAACAAGGATCTTTGAGTTTGAAAGAGGCACTGGAATTTTCATTGAAGATGCCGAAGCCAGTGGACCCGTTTATGAATGAACCGTCAGTAAAGAACATTTTATCAGATCTAACTATGCCCCCATATTCTGCCGAAAATATCGGCGGAATAGAATCGGAGCGTAGATGATCTGGGATTCCATGGATTTTTTGTCGCATGGACAGATCAAAAATTACAGAGGAATTGCAGAAGTATGGGAAGCAAACTTGGTTGGAGATGCCTGGTGAAGGGAGCACGTCGTGTGTAAGGTACTCATGGTATAAAGACATAAAACTTGACTGAGGAGTCAGTTGGAGTAGATTTTCGAAGTTATCAATTACCAATGAATTCATGATCTTGCAACGGATGAGAAATCTGTAGGATAATTCTGTGAACCGAAGAGTAAGCGGGGGTACTCCTGCCAAAACTTCGAGACTCATCGTATGTGTCGAATGCAAACACCCCATGGCCTTACGCAAGCAACGATATTGTATTCTCTCCAGCTTGAGAATATGAATCCTGGCAGCTGATCGGAAGCAAAAACTGCCATATTCTAACACTGATAATATCGTTGTTTTGTATAACTGAATGAGGTCTCCTGGATGGGCACCCCACCATGTTCCGGTAATTGTTTGGAGAAAATTGATTCTTTGCTGGCATTTCTGTTTCAAATACGCAATGTGTCTCCCCCAGGTACACTTAGAATCAAAATATACACCCAGGTATTTGATAAACATAGAGTGTTGGATCGTTTTGCCGGATAGGTGAAGCCGGAATTGGGCGGGTTCGTGCTTCCTAGAAAAAACGACCATTTCAGTTTTCTCCGTAGAGAATTCGATACCCAGCTTGAGGGCCCACGTGAACAGATTGTTCAGGGTATCTTGCAACGACTTTTGCAGAACGACGGGATTAGTACCCGTGATGGAAATAACTCCATCGTCTGCAAGTTGTCTCAACGTGCAGTCTCTAGTTAGACAATCATCCATATCATTGACGTAAAAACTGTACAAGAGGGGGCTTAGGCAGGAGCCTTGTGGTAGGCCCATAAAACTGTAACGAGAAGATTTCGAGCTGCCATGAGAGAAAATCATGTGCTTTTCTGACAGTAAATTGTACAGGAAATTGTTGAGAATTGGTGAAAGTCCACGATTATGAAGCTTCTCTGAGAGAATTTCCATGGAAACTGAATCAAATGCCCCTTTGATATCGAGAAAAACGGAAGCCATTTGTTCTTTGCGAGCAAATGCGATTTGGAATTCAGAAGATAGCAGCGCGAGACAATCATTTGTCCCTTTACCTCGGCGGAAGCCAAACTGCGTATTTGACAGCAAATTGTTCGTTTCGACCCACTTGTCCAAACGAAGTAGAATCATTCTCTCTAACAATTTACGAATACAGGATAACATTGAAATCGGCCTATACGAGTTGTGATCGCTAGCCGGCTTGTTGGGTTTCCGTATGGCTATCACTCTCACTTGTCTCCATCATGCGGGACAATATTCAGCTCCAGAAACTTGTTGAACAAGTTCAGCAAACGCTGTTTTGCCAAGTCGGGAAAATTCTTCAACAAGTTGAATTTAATCTTGTCCGACCCCGGAGCATGAGACATGAGAGAAACATGAGAGAAGGGCAATTGAGAATTCCACCATCGAAAAATTCTCATAATCGCTTTGAAGTGGAATGTCGCGTACGACGTTTTGTGCAGGAACGGTGTCGGGGCAAACCTTCCTTGCAAAGTTAAAAATCCAACGGTCAGAGTATTCCTCACTTTCGTTTGTATGGTTCCAGCCGCGCATTTTCCTAGCCGTATTCCAAAGAGTGCTCATAGCGGTCTCCCTTGACAAACCATTGACGAACTTCCGCCAATATCCACGCTTTTTTGCTTTAATCAAACCTTTTAGTTTGGCTTCTAGAGCTTGGTACTTTAGAAACCATTCCACTGATCCAGTTTTCCTGAATTTTTTGAAAGCGGATGATTTTTCAAGGTAGACCTTTGAACACTCCTTGTCCCACCACAGTGATGGAGGACGACGTCGGAAAGTGGTAGCCGGTACACGTTTCTTTTGAGCTTGAAGTGCGCTATCGTAAATCAAACTTGATATAAAATTATACTCTTCAAGGGGAGGAAGTTCATGCATCGAAATGATTGCTTCAGATATTATTTCCGCAAATGTTCTCCAGTCAATATTCTTCGTGAGGTCATACGAAATATTGACTGACTCACGAGAGCTTGATTCATTAGCGATCGATAAAATTATTGGTAGGTGATCACTACCGTGGGGATCTTGGATTACCTTCCACATGCAATCCAGGGATAACGAAGAAGAGCATAGAGATATGTCTAGCATGCTTGCCCGTGCAGGAGGATTGGCTATTCTGGTTGCTTCCCCAGTATTCAAAACTGTCAATTTGAAGTTGTCGCACAGATCATAAATCAAAGTGGCATGGTTGTCATCGTAAAGTGATCCCCATGCTGTTCCATGGGAGTTGAAATCACCTAAGATTAACCGCGGCTCCGGCATTGCCTCGATAGTATCAAAGAACTGATGGCGGCCTACCGTAGTTCTGGGAGGGATATATATCGAAGCAATGCATTGATTTGTGTCTGGCAAGCAACAACTTCAATGCCTGTCATCGATGGGAGAGTGACTCTATAGAAGGAGTGACATTTTATAATCCCCAATAGTACGCCACCAAACGAGTCATTTCGATCGAGGCGAATAATGTTTAAATCGTGGAAATTCAGCTCGTCGGCTGAAGAGAGCCATGTTTCACAGAGGGAATATACATCACAGTTAGAGTTATGAACTAAAAATTTAAATTGATCTAGTTTAGGGATGATGCTTCTGCAATTCCACTGTATTACAGTGGTCAATTCCTTGACCTCTTGCACTGAATCAGGCATCGAGGGAAATGAACGCTGCTAAAAAGGCACATTTTTCTTTCAAGAATGTTCTCACTACCGGAAGCAAACATAATACTATGCTTTTAAGAGAGTCATTAATATTCAAAGCATTCAAAATGTTGTCCACCAGGTCAGAAAGCGCAAACAAGCCAGGTTGTGACTGTTGCTTTGACCGCGAAAAAGGAACAGACGTATTGGGTGTTGTTCCGGAACGTGCTGAGGACCCCTGGTTAGTAGAAGAACCGTGTAAACCAGGAGGTACTTGCTTCGGTCTATTTTCAGCACGTTCGGTTCGAAGTTTCAATCCAACTTGGGAAATTTCGGACTTCTTACTGAGGAGTGATGGAAAAGTAGTAATTTTCCTTTTCCTGATGGCACCCTGCGATGTACCGGAACTTCCCGCATTGGGAGCGTCAGCGACAGGCTCGTCGTTCTGCAGGAGGGAGTAAGGATTGTCCTGCGTCGTTGGCACGGAATTCTTAAGCATTTCTGCATAAGTCCGTTTTGAAAATTCCTTTAAGGAACGCTTGATTTTTTCCCCTCTTTGTATGTATACCGGGCATTGAGAAAGATCATGGGGGCCCCGTCGCATCGAAGACACTTGCGCTCTTTTGCGCAAGAAGTCCCATCATGACTCTCTCCACAATCTGCGCAACGCTTTTTGTTGCAACAGTAGACGGCCGTGTGACCAAGTTGCTTGCAGTTGTTGCAACTCATTACCCGGGGTACAAACAATCGAACAGGTAAACGAAGCGCATCTATCGAAACGAAGTTTGGAAGGGCGGAGCCCTCAAAGGTTACTCGAAAAGAATTTGTCGAACTGAGAACTCTCTTATTATTTATAATAGATACGGATTTCAGTTGGTCGCATGCAAGAATCTTCACAGTTTTAAGCGAAGAGTTCTTGAAGCGACCGACTCCATCCTTGAGTATATCATTTCGGGTCAAACCCTTTTCGGTGATTACGCCGTCGATTTCTACGTTACGATAGGGCACGTATACGCGATACTCAATTGCAAAGAGATCGCAACGGGTTATATCATTTGCTTGGGTCCGGCTGGAGACGACAACTCGTAATTTGTCTGGCCCCATCCGAGTAATCTCGGTAACATCTGAGAAGTTTTTTGTCAGCTCTTTAGATATGCGAATAACATTGAGGGGTTTGGATTTTCGCCTAAAGTACACAATGAATGGGCATTTGGAGCCCTCAGGGTATACTTTTTGACGAAAATCCAGTTTTTCTTCATCCTCCTCATCATCAGAAATTACGTTTTCTATTCCAATTTCTACTTCACCTTCCGGTTCTTCAGGGGGTTCCGTATCAGAGATATACGTTGGCGTCGTTGCGGGATCCTCCCCGCCTTCAGTCATAGTAATAAATTTCGTCAACTGTTCGATATGAACAGAATTTATTGGTAATAAAAAAAATTTAAAAATAAATATAATAAGATAAACTTCTATTTTAGTTACAGCAGAAAATTATAGTTATTCAAACTAATTTTTATTAAATTAAATTCAAAAATGAAAAAAGTTCCAACAAATGTTCAAGTGCAATATATATGAAGATGGTCACCCTAATGCCAACGCTTGATGATTACGTAAACACCCAGCGAAACAATGGTATTTGTTATGCACAGAAAGTGGAAGAAATGATAGAAAGGAGAAAAAAAGAAATAAACTTCTACTTGCCGCTGCGGTGTGACGTATGTGATCTGTTGAATGGATCCTCAGTGTCTCGATCGTACACCACTTATTTGGTTGAGATTCACCACGCTTGCAAGCGCGCCGGATGAAAAAACACAATAGAATCGATGTGAAAAAAAACACCTCTTTCGGATCGACTGAAGAATGCGTCCGATAAGCTTGCAAGTGAGCGAACGAATCTCCTTGTCTGTTCATTTTAAAGATAGGAACATAATGTTCCATCAATCTGTTTTAAAACGATCTATTGCAACTAGAATATAGTCGTCAACTGAAATGAATACAGCCTTATATTTTCTGTTAGAACTACGATTAAAATTTTTATTTTCCTCTTATTTTTAGCTACAACCCAATTTTTATTTTGCTCACATTCATCACCTATTGCTCACGTTGATTATGTTCATGATTGATCAGCGTCGACGACCGCTGTTTCCACCACTCACACGACGATTTTGATTAGCCCCTGGTCTTTGATGCTCGCGACGATTCTGGCCGTTGGCTCTCGTCCTGTCAAAACTTCGATCCCGAAAATCTCGATGTGTTTGCTGGCTCCGCACCTTCGGCGATACCGCCCGCATGTTAGAATCATGACCCCGACGTTGTGGCAGTCTCTCCCGTGGTCGCTCTACATGCGATAATGCTGCATTCACCGTCCTCGTTGGTGTGACCACCGGACCTGCTAGCTGTATATTCATCGGTCGACCATCGAGACGGATCCCGTTGAACTGTTTCATCGCTTTCACTGCGTCGACCCGTCGCCCGAATATCACGTCAGCCGTCCCCAAAGACACTCCGTTCCGATCGTAGTGAACCGTGGCGCCCTCGAGGGGTCCACATTCCGAGAAGAGTTCGATCATATCCGAGTCCGACACACCTTGGTCCAGATTTGACACCACCATTTTGGTGCTACCTTCGGTCGCATTTTTGTAACCGGCGGTAAACAGTTCGAGTTTTGGAGCATTTACATTATAGCGTGCTTTCTTCGGACGTTGGATTCCTCCTCGATTGCCCCCTTTCTGGACACCTCCGCCATCCCTTGGCGGTGCGGTGTTCTTTCGGAACTTCTTTCCAACACCACTGTTTCGTTGTCCTTGTAGGTTCGCAGTACGTTTCTGCGATGGTTTGTCGAGACTGTTCCGATTACTTTTTTGTGGTTTTTTGTTGGTGCCATTTTGTTTGCGTTTTTTTGACGTCCCGTTGGTACCAGTTGACTTTTTAACATCTTTGCGAGGATTTTTACCTTTATGTGTTTTCTGCGTCTTGATGATTTCATCCAAACTCATTTCGATTTTATCCATTTCGCGTTATGCTGGCAGATGAGTCACGGTGTTTATGGTTCTCGACTGTTTTCAACTGTTAACAAGTGAACGACTTTGATTAAATTGTGATGACAACTATGCGAGATGCGCATTATAAGGGAATGTGAGGTACAAATTGTTCTGTTCAGTACGTATGTTTTAGTTATCTACCAGGGGTACAAAATTTGAATTCACTACCTGTACCTGTGACGTTCGTATTGATAAATTGAAAAAATCCTACCTATCATTTCTCCTTTCGAATAAAATTCGAGCATGGGTAGATATATATTTCTTAGCGGTTGTTCTCCGTGAAACATCTGGAACACAAATGCATGGATCCCATTGTGCAAAATTCGATGGGTACTATTTGGATAGTTTGGAAGGGAAAAAGTCCTTTTTGACTCGCGTCAATTTTGAACCCTAATTGGTGTTAACTATTTTTGAGAAATCAGTACTCTTCTTTTGAGCGCAAACAATGCAAGTTGTTTGAAATCGAATTCTCCATTAAGAAGGAACCCCTGTCTGGCAGGTCGGAAAATAATAAATTTTCGTTGATTTTTTTCGGATATTACGAATAGAGTGAAGTGTTCGTGTATTTTGGTTATTGTTTAAGTTATTTTTGTATTTTCCATTTTTTATGTGCACGAATAATGATCACGACGCTGTTGACAGCCTGATGCGTAAATTCTGTATGAAAATCGGTACCTTGCTGGTGGTATCGGTTGGGAAACAATGGGATGTCACAGAACGAATTTCAATGAATATTTTGAAACTTTAGGACAATACCTAAAGCGTTACATAGGGGTTTTTGAAAATTCGAAAAAATGCCAAAACGGCGACCGTTTTTATTAAAACTTAGATATTTTCTATGAAAAATATCTAAATAGCGATTTTTGAAAAATCTAAAAAAATATATATCAAAAAAACAGCTATGTAACGCCTTAGATAATTCATTTTTACATGCTGATAAAAAAATCAGCCAAATCGGTCGGGTTGAAATAACGTCGAGAAAATCGTGTTTAAAACATCGTACGGCAATACTATTTCCCATGAGGTGACCTCATACTGACTCATTACCCGGCCAGGCCATGCATGATGGCAATAGTTTGCGTGGTTTTGTCGCTACTCCCTAGCAGCCTTTAAAAGGCCAATTTGAAAGCGAAAAAAAATCAACTATCAGCCTTAAGGGAGGTTGATGACTTCTCGATGACTAGAGCGAGACTGTGATAGAAATTATAAATAACTTTGTTGGCGAGTAACAGAACATCCCTACTGCAACCCTGGAAAGGAGAGTTTGTTTACGTCTGCAATTTGCGATCAATGCCCTCACTATGATTCTCATCAACCGATTGCGGACAAAAGGGGAGTTATAAACAAACCGGCAGTATTAACGGTACGGATAACTGTTCTGGATACAGGTCTTCTACCAGTGGAAGCGAGAACGCAAACTGTTTTGCGTAAACGCCGGTCATACTCTTCTCTCTTGTATGAGCCGGACACAATACAAAGTGGAAACCTAATAGAAGGTAGAAATTCACCACTCTACCGGAGCCGAAGAAATAAAACATCGCACAGCGAGAAATCGGCAGCGCGCAGCTGAAATGTAATTCTGCGGAGTTCAACCAGTTCGAGTTCGTCCACCACAGGATCCATATGGATATAAAATGAATATAAGTGATCGATAATTAATGTTGTATTATTGTGAAATATTTATTAATATATGTAGTATTGTGAAAGACTTGTCATGTGATTAAATGTGTTGCTAATCAAGCTGTGTGTTATTTGATTGAGAACAGAAACTAATCCACTAGTCGGTGTTTAGTGTTGTTGGCCGTCGGCACTGCGTAAACGCAGTTGGGTTCATTGTTTCTTTTGCCGACGGCAATTGGATTTGTGTTTTACTGGGAAAGGTATTCCCGTTCGATGTTGGGTGCCTGAAATTTATTAGAACTATCGAAGGTGGCCAGGTACCCAACAAACATAGTTTACAATATCGCCAAGTGCAATATACCATGGTGGAGCTTAAGGAAATTTTCTCCTTCTCCTTTATATCTCTTGTTTTTTTTTAACGTGGGACTACGTCTAACCGGAGTATATGGAGGGTAAAATGAAAACCTAAACACAGAACATGCAGGAAAAAATGAAAGATTCCGAATGCTTATTACTCGAACATTTCTTACAGGATCGGAAAGATGTTTGCATCAATTGATAGGGAATATTTCTACGCTTCTATCGCAATTAATAAAATGTTATTTTTCATTAGATAAACAATTGAATAACTGTAAAATGTTAAGCGTTATCTAAACGGCATAACTGCCTCATTTTAATTGGCCCGATCTACGATTTTCCTAACACAGCCATCAAACCCAAGCAGCCTTGGGTAAATCTGCATTGCAAATACATGAAAGTCGGGGGTATTTTTGTTCCGACTGAAATGTGTTTCCCTAACACAGAGTTCAAATCTATGTAGCGTGGGGAAATCGAAGTTGAAGTTTTTGATTCATGCAAGTCGGAGGTATCTCTGCACCCGCATTTTTTTTTGCACTCCGCAAAGTGTTTTCCTAGCACGGATTACAAAAGCGCCTACGCCTTACACAATGGTTTGGCTCGGTTATTCATTATTGTATTGAAGGATATACCTTCATATCTTCCGCACACTGAATTTCTACGCATACCATTTGATGATTAGGCAAAATGTTGTTAACCATTTACTGCGATAACGCCTATTGATTAAACAATATGTGTTCGACATACATGTCAAAATCAGAACTGAGTGCCTGAAGTTCATAAAATCAAGCAAATTCGTGGTTCGAGAAGTACGTACACTTGAGAGATGCAAACTTCAGAAGGAAATGTAAAATAAAATAAACGATTGATAATTCTCCCGTTCACATATTTTGTTCTAGGCATCATACTAAACGTAAAAGGACTGTCATTAAATTTACTTGTAATGAAGAGCATTATCTATCACAATGTATGAATTGACCTTACATGACATTATACAATCTTTTTACTCACAAAGCAAATATATTGAATTCAATTGAATTCGGAAATTGTTTCATTCCATCAAAAATTTAATAAATACAAACAAATGATTGATAAGCTAAGGTAGTCCCACGTCAACCTTGCGGTTATATCATAGATATAACCCACCCATTTTTTTTGTTTTTTTTTCTTTAATTCACCAAATGAAGGATGAAAATAATTCATCATTTTTCGAGTATTACCGAACTATTAAGAAAAAAACAGTTATTTCAGAATTATCTTTAACCATTTGTTGTCTGTTCATTTTAAAGATACGAACATAATGTTCCATCAATTTGTTTTAAAACGATCTATTGGAACTAGAATATAGTCGTCAACTGAAATGAATACAGCCTTATATTTTCTGTTAGAACTACGATTAAAATTTTTATTTTCCTCTTATTTTTAGCTACAACCCAATTTTTATTTTGCTCACATTCATCACCTATTGCTCACGTTGATTATGTTCATGATTGATCAGCGTCGACGACCGCTGTTTCCACCACTCACACGACGATTTTGATTAGCCCCTGGTCTTTGATGCTCGCGACGATTCTGGCCGTTGGCTCTCGTCCTGTCAAAACTTCGATCCCGAAAATCTCGGTGTGTTTGCTGGCTCCGCACCTTCGGCGATACCGCCCGCATGTTAGAATCATGCCCACGACGTTGTGGCAGTCTCTCCCGTGGTCGCTCTACATGCGATAATGCTGCATTCACCGTCCTCGTTGGTGTGACCACCGGACCTGCTAGCTGTATATTCATCGGTCGACCATCGAGACGGATCCCGTTGAACTGTTTCATCGCTTTCACTGCGTCGACCCGTCGCCCGAATATCACGTCAGCCGTCCCCAAAGACACTCCGTTCCGATCGTAGTGAACCGTGGCGCCCTCGAGGGGTCCACATTCCGAGAAGAGTTCGATCATATCCGAGTCCGACACACCTTGGTCCAGATTTGACACCACCATTTTGGTGCTACCTTCGGTCGCATTTTTGTAACCGGCGGTAAACAGTTCGAGTTTCGGAGCATTTACATTATAGCGTGCTTTCTTCGGACGTTGGATTCCTCCTTGATTGCCCCCTTTCTGGACACCTCCGCCATCCCTTGGCGGTGCGGTGTTCTTTCGGAACTTCTTTCCAACACCACTGTTTCGTTGTCCTTGTAGGTTCGCAGTACGTTTCTGCGATGGTTTGTCGAGACTGTTCCGATTACCTTTTTGTGGTTTTTTGTTGGTGCCATTTTGTTTGCGTTTTTTTGACGTCCCGTTGGTACCAGTTGACTTTTCAACATCTTTGCGAGGATTTTTACCTTTATGTGTTTTCTGCGTCTTGATGATTTCATCCAAACTCATTTCGATTTTATCCATTTCGCGTTATGCTGACAGATGAGTCACGGTGTTTATGGTTCTCGACTGTTTTCAACAGTTAACAAATGAACGACTTTGATTAAATTGTGATGACATCTATGCGAGATGCGCATTATAAGGGAATGTGAGGTACAAATTGTTCTGTTCAGTACGTATGTTTTAGTTATCTACCAGGGGTACAAAATTTGAATTCACTACCTGTACCTGTGACGTTCGTATTGATAAATTGAAAAAATCCTACCTATCATTTCTCCTTTCGAATAAAATTCGAGCATGGGTAGATATATATTTCTTAGCGTTGTTCTCCGTGAAACATCTGGAACACAAATGCATGGATCCCATTGTGCAAAATTCGATGGGTACTATTTGGATAGTTTGGAAGGGAAAAAGTCCTTTTTGACTCGCGTCAATTTTGAACCCTAATTGGTGTTAACTATTTTTGAGAAATCAGTACTCTTCTTTTGAGCGCAAACAATGCAAGTTGTTTGAAATCGAATTCTCCATTAAGAAGGAACCCCTGTCTGGCAGGTCGGAAAATAATAAATTTTCGTTGATTTTTTTCGGATATTACGAATAGAGTGAAGTGTTCGTGTATTTTGGTTATTGTTTAAGTTATTTTTGTATTTTCCATTTTTTATGTGCACGAATAATGATCACGACGCTGTTGACAGCCTGATGCGTAAATTCTGTATGAAAATCGGTACCTTGCTGGTGGTATCGGTTGGGAAACAATGGGATGTCACAGAACGAATTTCAATGAATATTTTGAAACTTTAGGACAATACCTAAAGCGTTACATAGGGGTTTTTGAAAATTCGAAAAAATGCCAAAACGGCGACCGTTTTTATTAAAACTTAGATATTTTCTATGAAAAATATCTAAATAGCGAATTTTGAAAAATCTAAAAAAATATATATCAAAAAAACAGCTATGTAACGCCTTAGATAATTCATTTTTACATGCTGATAAAAAAATCAGCCAAATCGGTCGGGTTGAAATAACGTCGAGAAAATCGTGTTTAAAACATCGTACGGCAATACTATTTCCCATGAGGTGACCTCATACTGACTCATTACCCGGCCAGGCCATGCATGATGGCAATAGTTTGCGTGGTTTTGTCGCTACTCCCTAGCAGCCTTTAAAAGGCTAATTTGAAAGCGAAAAAAAATCAACTATCAGCCTTAAGGGAGGTTGATGACTTCTCGATGACTAGAGCGAGACTGTGATAGAAATTATAAATAACATTGTTGGCGAGTAACAGAACATCCCTACTGCAACCCTGGAAAGGAGAGTTTGTTTACGTCTGCAATTTGCGATCAATGCCCTCACTATGATTCTCATCAACCGATTGCGGACAAAAGGGGAGTTATAAACAAACCGGCAGTATTAACGGTACGGATAACTGTTCTGGATACAGGTCTTCTACCAGTGGAAGCGAGAACGCAAACTGTTTTGCGTAAACGCCGGTCATACTCTTCTCTCTTGTATGAGCCGGACACAATACAAAGTGGAAACCTAATAGAAGGTAGAAATTCACCACTCTACCGGAGCCGAAGAAATAAAACATCGCACAGCGAGAAATCGGCAGCGCGCAGCTGAAATGTAATTCTGCGGAGTTCAACCAGTTCGAGTTCGTCCACCACAGGATCCATATGGATATAAAATGAATATAAGTGATCGATAATTAATGTTGTATTATTGTGAAATATTTATTAATATATGTAGTATTGTGAAAGACTTGTCATGTGATTAAATGTGTTGCTAATCAAGCTGTGTGTTATTTGATTGAGAACAGAAACTAATCCACTAGTCGGTGTTTAGTGTTGTTGGCCGTCGGTACTGCGTAAACGCAGTTGGGTTCGTTGTTTCTTTTGCCGACGGCAATTGGATTTGTGTTTTACTGGGAAAGGTATTCCCGTTCGATGTTGGGTGTCTGAAATTTATTAGAACTATCGAAGGTGGCCAAACATATTTTACAATATCGCCAAGTGCAATATACCATGGTGGAGCTTAAGGAAATTTTCTCCTTCTCCTTTATATCTCTTGTTTTTTTTTCTTTAATTTACCAAATGAAGGATGAAAATAATTCATCATTTTTCGAGTATTACCGAACTATTAAGAAAAAAACAGTTATTTCAGAATTATCTTTAACCATTTGTTGTCTTTTTTTTCCAAAATATATATTTTATTAAGGCACATGTGGCGTTAGCCTGACGGGGCCGGGAGTCCAATATTTTGACAATTTTTGTCTTACAACTATGTTAGTAATATGTAACCGATTACTCGCGGTTGGCTCGAGGTTAGTATTACAAGTGTTCTCATAATTGGTATGTTGCAGTCTTCGATGCTCTGTACGTGTGCCCGACACGGTATACTTCCTATTGGGATGCAGCTGACCATTAATCAGCAACGCCCCCCTAGTCTGTACCCCATATCTAGCGTGGTGCGTCTTTCTCGCCTCGAGGAATCCAGGATAGAATGGTCACTAGCCGGCGCAATCATCAGCTCGTGTAGAGTTGTCATGAGCGGTACAACCTTTGGCTCTTGTTGAATGATCAGTGGACTGCACAACCTTCGGCCCGTGCATCTGTAAAGAGTGTGTGTATGTATTGCCGCGACTAAGTAAAAGTTTATCGATCGGATAGGAGGGATATGAAACGGGGGCACAACGAAGGAAACATCATTAAACGTTGACATCGGCGTTTCTGAGGAACAGGTATAGATGAAGCAGAAGATCAGGATCCCGGCTACCTAATATATCCCGGACGGGGATCTCCGATTGTCTGCCTTGTGCTCTCAGTGCTCTAGAGAGCTGAGAACGAGCAGCATGGAACCGGATACACGACCAGACAACATGCTCGATGTCGTGGTAGCCATCGCCACAATCACAAAGATTGTTTGCTGCGAGCCCAATGCGATAGAGATGCGCGTTTAGGTTGTAGTGATTGGACATAGTCCGAGATATCACGCGAATGAAATCACGACCTACATTCAATCCCTTGAACCATGCACTCGTCGAGACCTTAGGGATAATCGTGTGTAACCAACGACCGAACTCATCACCACCCCACATGCGCGGCCAACTTACGAGCGTATACTGACGAGGAATGTGGAAAAATTCATTATAAGCAATTTGCCTTTCAAAAAGTGTGCTTTCTAAAGCGCCCACCTTAGCTAGCGAGTCCGCTTTCTCATTCCCCGGAATCGAGCAATGAGAGGGAACCCATGCTAAGGTAATCTTGAATAATTTTTCGACCAAAACACTCAATAGTTGTCTTATTCTTGTTAGGAAATAAGATGAGCGTTTATCAACTTTCATTGAGCGGATTGCCTCTATTGAGCTGAGACTGTCTGAAAAAATAAAATAGTGGTCGATGGGTAATGTTCCAATGATCCCCCGTGCGTAGTATATCGCACCCAGTTCAGCGACATACACGGAACAAGGATCTTTGAGTTTGAAAGAGGCACTGGAATTTTCATTGAAGATGCCGAAGCCAGTGGACCCGTTTATGAATGAACCGTCAGTAAAGAACATTTTATCAGATCTAACTATGCCCCCATATTCTGCCGAAAATATCGGCGGAATAGAATCTGAGCGTAGATGATCTGGGATTCCATGGATTTTTTGTCGCATGGACAGATAAAAAATGACAGAGGAATTGCAAAAGTATGGGAAGCAAACTTGGTTGGAGATGCCTGGTGAAGGGTGCACGTCGTGGGTAAGGTACTCATGGTATAAAGACATAGAGGAGTCAGTTGTAGTAGATTTTCGAAGTTATCAATCACCAATGGATTCATGATCTTGCAATGGATGAGAAATCTGTAGGATAATTCTGTGAACCGAAGAGTAAGCGGGGGTACTCCTGCCAAAACTTCGAGACTCATCGTATGTGTCGAATGCAAACACCCCATTGCTATACGCAAGCAACGATATTGTATTCTCTCCAGCTTGAGAATATGAATCCTGGCAGCTGATCGGAAGCAAAAACTGCCATATTCTAACACTGACAATATCGTTGTTTTGTACAACTGAATGAGGTCTCCTGGATGGGCACCCCACCATGTTCCGGTTATTGTTTGGAGAAAATTGATTCTTTGCTGGCATTTCTGTTTCAAATACGCAATGTGTCTCCCCCAGGTACATTTAGAATCAAAATATACACCCAGGTATTTGATAAACATAGAGTGCTTGATCGTTTTGCCGGATAGGTGAAGCTGGAATTGGACGGGTTCGTGCTTCATAGAAAAAACGACCATTTCGGTTTTCTCCGTAGAGAATTCGATACCCAGAATTGGACTCATTTCGAGATAACTATGTTTTATTGGTACCCAAAACCATACGTTTCGTTTCGTAAGTCCCAGAGTGTCGATTTTTTTCAAAACAAATTTATCGTGATGACACTAGATCTCGATCTAGTTTCATGCAATTTTAAGACATTTGGCATCAATTTTTTTTTCTCAAAAACTCCGAATTCCTTTACTCCCCCCTTGGGTGATTTTTCTATTTTCAAAAAACTCAAACTTTGACCGCTTTGTGCCACTCCTATTGAGCTAATATTTGGCATAGGGTGTTTTTTAGAGGTGGTGAACATTTTTTATGAGGCAACTTTTTGAAATTAGAGATGACCATTTTCATTGGTACCCAAGTTTTTGCAGAAATATAAAAAAAATATTTCAAGTCATATTCGAAAATAAAGAGTTTTGTTAGAGTTTAAACTAGATTAAAAAACAGTGTTTGTCTTGTCCTTATTGTGAGTAAACCTGAAATTTCTATAGAACTACTAGCTGACCCGGCAAACGTTGCTCAGCCATATAAATTATTTCTAGTGAATATTTTGGTTGCGTGTCGCAGTTCTGTTCTAGGAATTTTTTGGATCCGAATTCTGATGCAGCCGCATCGGGTCGGTTACCTCAAGTACGACAACAGTATCTTTGACACATAGGGAAATGAAGCGCTATAAACGATGACCGCCGACAGATTAAAAAAAAAAGAAACGCAAACAATTCATTTCCTTAATACAATGTACTTCATTAACGAAACTGTTTAATCTCTTGAAAGTTAAATCTAACCTAATATATTTTTGTCGCAAAGAAGAAAAATTATATAAAGAAAATCAATAATAATGTCATCCAATTGATTTCTCGTTGCCTAAAGAATACGCACTTGCCTTTTCAAGATGGATGGCTAAATTTCTGACAGCTGGGTTTGTTTATGAATTGGGGAACCAAAGATAAACCAACAATTTCGTTAAAGTTGATATACCAGCCAATTTGATGGCGCAATATATCGTCGTTGTCATTCAATCGACTAATACCATCAGTTCTTCGAATTTTGAGCACAGCTATATTGCTTCTATTTTCACAGACATGCAAATGTGTTCGTTGCAATTTGCTATCAGGTTAGCGAGCCCGAAAACGATTTTGAGTTGCTAAAATTATTGTTCAATACCGATAAAACCTGAAATGAAATTTGTAAATATTATATATATATATATATATATATATATATATATATATATATATATATATAAATATATATATATATATATATATATATATATATGTATATATATATATATATATATATATATATATATATATATATATATATATATATATATATATATATATATATATATATATATATATATATATATATATATATATATATATATATATATATATATATATATATATATATATATATATATATATATATATATATATATATATATATATATATATATGGCAATGAATGTATGGAAAAAATTTCATCATCGAATTTCAAAAACCGACCATGTACATTTTGTTTACTGGCCCCAAAGAAAATAACCTGTGCAAAGTTCAGCTCAATCGGACATGATTGAGGGGTGCCTCTTAGCGATCAAAGATTTGATTTTTTGATCGTCGAAAATTTTCCCAGGGGAGAGCGAAGGAAATTTGGAAAATAGATTTTTTTTTCCAATGCCAAATGGCTTAAATATGCATGAAACGTCGAGATCTGGTGTCATCCCGAAAAAAAATTTTTGGCCGAAAATCGATCTTTTTTGACTAAAATGGAAATGGTCACCCTCACAAAAAAAAAAAAAAAATAGGGATCTAATAGTTCGCGACAAAGAACAAAATTTCCACTTTCCACCAAAATCTGAGAACCACTATATCGGTTTGGCATGGAATGGCTGATACATACTTACCTACACGACACACTCACCACACCTAGAATATAAGACACACCTGAAATGAATTACTTATCAATTTTTACACGTCGCTCACACTGTGCGAATCCAAGATCTGACAACAAAACAAATTGTAAATATGAACAAAAGAGAAAACAAAAACAGTACACAAATAGAATCGAAATAAAGAAGTTGAATTACCAAAGCGAACCGTAGATGTTGAGTAATTTTTATTAGCGAAAAAAAGGTTTCGAAAATTTTGTGGGAGTGTTTCGAGTTGGAAGACATAGTCCTGACCCTAACTCAACTATTTTTCTATAAATGTCCGAGCATTTCCGTCAAGACTTTATCCCTTTAAATGATTATCAGATGCTATGTTCGTTCAGTATATTTCCTCCACTTGCAGCGAATGTGTTACTATGTAACATAAAGCACATATTTGATACGGTAGAGTTAGTTTGAATTTAAAATTTTTGTTTTGAAAGACTGTCTCATCCGAAAATCTATCTCCATTTTCACTTCACAAAAAAGGAACAATAAGTTCAATGTCGTCTATTACGAATTGCGTGGCAAGGTTACCACATTTATACAACTCGATTGGACTCGAGTCCGAGTGGATTATAGAATGCAAATTGCGATCCGTTCGGGTGATGATGACTTGATCAGATTTCAGAATACGGGTGAGTTGATCAGTAGACAAATCAGGAATTTTCGAGGAAATAACATTTTCGATTTTCTCAGGACGTATTTTGCTAGGTTACCAAACTCAAATGTGTGTATGATATAACCTTTGATTTTGCCATTCAACTGAATATATCCAGCAACGTGTGGAACCGAATACGTATAATGTTGTAATGAATCTCGTTAAAGACTTCCTTTTTCGTTTGAACACACGTACTGTAATTTTATGATAATGCTCTGTGTTTTGCCCTGCCAATGGCGAAGGCTGAGTCGGCGTTGTTCATGATAGCGTCACGCAAGTGAATGTATTCTTCTTTAAGCCGTTTCTGTTGATTGTGTCGTAGGCATCGCAATCGTTCGCTCACTACCTTTACGCATATATCGACCATGGATTGTTGGCACAGCTCACGACATCGTAGAATAACGTTTTACTGACTGTTCTCAAACACCATACGACACTCATAAAAATCCATCGAGCGAACTATCTTGTTTTTCTCATTCCTTCTCATTTTTTACATTTTTTTCCTGGTTTGCATTGTGGTCACACATATTGTAGAGTGTGTCACTCAGAATACATTAAAAGCGTGTTTTATATAGAAATATCAGCTAAATATTTATGAATTATGCAAAAAAAAATTCGTTGAGACGACAAACATTGGAAACATTCGGAACGTTAAGAACGTTAATATTATTAAAGGAGATTATGGAGTGCATCGTATGAACGTGTGTCTCGACGATGAGATTTTCTTCGTTTTATGAATAGAGGATAAAATATGTTGATAAAAGTACGATGAAGCGGACGTAGCGCCATTTATAATTTAACAACGTAAATAAATCCCCAACTGTCCCTGTTTTTCCGTCCAGTTCAACTTCCCAATCGGGATTTATAAAGTTGTCTGAACTTGTGGATCAAATCTTCACGTGTTTTAATGTTTCCGACTCCATCAGAACCATTGTCACCGCAATGCTTCCAGTACTAAAGACAATTTTGCAGCAATTGATGCAAACATGGCCCCTCCTTGCAATGATTATCTCTCTTGATGTCTAATTTAAATAGAGAGGTCGGAGATATCACTGTTTTACAGTGGAATTGTCGTAGTCTTATTCCTAAATTGGATACATTCAAATTTCTAATTCATAAACTCAATTGTGATGTTTTTGCTCTGTCCGAAACCTGGTTCTCTTCTCAAAATGATCTCTCTTTCCACGATTTTAATATAATACGCTTGGACCGCGATGACAGATACGGAGGGGTACTATTGGGGATCAATAAGTGTCACTCATTTTTTAGAATTGACCTTCCACCTATTGGAGGGATCGAAGCTGTTGCTTGTCATGCAAACATCAGAGGCAAAGACCTTTGTATAGTCAGCTTGTATTGGCCTCCGAGAGCTGCGGTTAGCCGCAAGCAACTTGTTAACATGTGCTCACTTCTTCCTGAGCCACGATTAATCTTGGGAGACTTCAACTCTCACGGAACTGCCTGGGGGGAACAGTACGACGACAATCGTTCATCGTTGATATATGACCTTTGTAACAGCTTCAATATGACCGTTTTGAACACTGGGGAAACAACACGTGTACCTAAACCTCCTGCTAACCCAAGTGCTCTTGACCTCTCGCTTTGCTCGAATTCACTATCGTTAGATTGCGAGTGGAATGTAATCCAGGACCCCAACGGTAGTGATCACTTGGCAATCAAAATTTCCATCACCATTGGGTCGAATTCTTCTGGCATATGACCTCACAAGACACATTGACTGGAAAAAATATGCGGACGCGATTGCTCTAACCATCAATTCCAGAGATGGTTTACCTCCATTGGAGGAGTATAACTTCCTTTCTCGTTTGATCTATGACAGCGCGGTTCGCGCTCAAACGAAACCCATCCCAGGTTCCACTCTTCGCCGAAGGCCTCCCAATCCATGGTGGGATAGCCAATGTTCCAAGCTTTATCAGGATAAATCGAACGCATTCAAAGCTTTTCGGAAACGTGGAACCATTGAAAATTTTCAGTCGTATTTGGACCTTGAAAATCAATTTATAAACTTGATCAAAGGAAAAAAACGTGCTTATTGGCGAAATTTCGTGGAAGGTTTGTCACGAGAATCGTCAATGAAAAAATTATGGAAAGTGGCTCGAAACATGAGAAATCGCTCTTCAACGAATGAAAGCGAAGAATATTCACATCGATGGATTTTTAATTTTGCACGGAAGGTTTGTCCCGATTCCGCTCCCGTGCAGAAAATTGTTCGAGATATACCACAAGATAGGTGCGATCTTGATTCCGAGTTTTCGATGGTAGAATTCTCTCTTGCTCTCCTTTCATGTAACAATTCTGCTCCGGGAACGGATAGAATTAAGTTCAACTTGTTGAAAAACCTCCCTGATGTGGCAAAACATCGCTTGTTGAATTTATTCAATCGGTTTCTGGAACATAATATTGTTCCGGATGATTGGAGACAAGTACGAGTTATAGCTATTCAAAAACCCGGAAAACCCGCGTCCGACTTCAATTCGTACCGCCCAATAGCAATGCTGTCTTGTATACGGAAATTGTTGGAGAAAATGATCTTGTTTCGCCTTGATCGATGGGTTGAAACGAATGGCCTACTCTCAGATACACAATATGGGTTCCGCAGGGGCAAGGGGACGAATGATTGTCTTGCGTTGCTTTCTTCAGAAATTCAAATGGCTTACGCCGAAAAAAAAAACAAATGGCTTCAGTATTCTTGGACATAAAGGGGGCCTTTGATTCTGTTTCAATAGAGGTTTTGTCAGACAAATTACACTCTCGGGGTCTGCCGCCTCTATTGAATAATATGTTATATAACTTGCTTTGTGAGAAACATTTGAACTTTTCTCACGGAGATTCGGCAGTAAGTCGGGTCTCTTACATGGGCCTCCCCCAGGGATCATATTTAAGCCCCCTTTTGTACAACTTCTACGTAAGCGACATTGACAATTGCCTTACACAAAATTGCAGCCTAAGACAACTTGCAGATGATGGAGTGGAGTCTGTCGTAGGATCAAACGAATCCGACCTGCAAGAACCCTTACAAGATACTTTGAACAATTTTTCAACCTGGGCCATTGGGCTAGGGATCGAATTCTCCACGGAGAAAACAGAGATGGTGGTTTTTTCTAGGAAGCATAGACCAGCAAAACCAAAGCTTCAACTTTTGGGTAAACCGATCACTCATGCTATGTCATTCAAGTATCTTGGGGTCTGGTTCGACTCTAAATGCACTTGGGGGGCCCATATTAGGTATCTGAGTAAAAAATGCCAACAAAGAATAAACTTTCTCCGTACAGTTAACGGCACATGGTGGGGAGCCCATCCAGAAGATCTTATAATGTTGTATAGAACAACTATTCTCTCAGTGATGGAGTATGGCAGTTTCTGTTTTCAATCAGCTGCCAAAACACATCTCATTAAACTCAAGCGAATTCAGTATCTTTGTCTCCGTATTGCGTTGGGATGTATGCCCTCAACGCATACCATGAGTCTCGAGGTTTTGGCAGGCGTACTCCCACTAAAAGATCGCTTCAATTTATTAACTCTTCGGTTCCTCATCCGGTGTAAGGTTATGAACCCATTGGTGATCGGAAATTTTGAGCAGCTGATCGAGCTAAATTTTCACTCCGGATTCATGAGTTCATATCATGAATTCATCTCCATGCAGGTTGATCCTTCTTCGTATATTCCCAACCGTGTTTGTTTTCCTGACAACATCAATTCCTCTGTGCATTTTGATCTGTCCATGAAGCAGGATATCCATGGAACATCAGATTATCTTCGATCGAGGATCGTTCCAACGATCTTCAATGCAAAGTATGGGCGTGTCAATTGTGATAATATGTACTTTACTGATGGGTCCTCTATGAATGAGTCCACAGGATTTCAGAATCCTTGCTCTGTGTATATTGCTGAATTGGCAGCAATTCATTGGGCGCTGGACAGCGTCGCCTCACGACTTGTTGAACACTATTACGGAATTGTAACGGATAGTCTTAGCTCTGTCGAAGCTATCCGTTCAGTGAGGCCGGAAAAGCACTCGCCGTACTTCCTTGAGAGAATACGAGAAATTTTGAGTGCTTCATCCAGACGCTTTTATGTCATTACCTTTGTCTGGGTCCCTTCACATTGCTCAATTCCGGGTAATGAGAGGGCTGACTCATTAGCAAAGGTAGGTGCAATTGAAGGCGATATTTATCAGCGTCAAATCGCCTTCAATGAATTTTATTCTTTAGTCCGCAAAAATACCATAGTTAACTGGCAACGCAAATGGAACGAAGATGAATTGGGCCGGTGGCTCCACTCGATTATCCCTAAGGTTAGCCTCAAACCATGGTTCAAAAGTCTGGACTTGAGTCGGGACTTTATTCGCACCTTCTCCCGACTCATGTCCAATCACTGTTCGTTAGATGCGCTACTCTTTCGTATTAATCTTGCCGACAACAATCTTTGTGTTTGTGGCCAAGGTTACCACGACATCGAGCACGTTGTTTGGTCGTGCGAGCTGTATCTTGTCGCCAGATCGAATTTAGAAGACACCCTTCGGGCCCGAGGAAGGCAGCCCATGGTGCCGGTGAGAGACGTGTTGCCTCGGTTAGACCTTGATTACATGTCCCAAATATATGTATTCCTTAAAGCTATCGATCTTCGTGTGTGATTGTCCTTATAAGGGGTTTTCCTTTTACTTTTCCTTTGTGAGAGATCGGATCCCTTCTCAAGAATAAGATGAAATGTAAATACATATTAGATATAAGATAGGTTTAAGAATTGAGTGTGATGAGTGTGATTGAGTGTGTGAGTGTGATCATTGTCAATATATCCTCATATCCCCTCCTTTTCCTGAAGAAAATATGTCACCCTTCTAAACTCGAGTCGACCGCGAGTAATCGGTTTCCTATATTATTAACATTAGAATTAAGGAAAAATGTATATATACTAGTAACAATACAGTAAGGAGTTCGGCTCCTTTAATCCTATGTAACTGAGCCTGTAAAAATAAACGATTTAAATAATAACGTAAATAAATTCGATCTGTTTCAAAAATGAACGACGAATAAATTATTCGGATATTTTTTTATATAGAAATACTAAAATCGTGATTAAAAATGGGGAATGAGGGTGAATATTTCAGAACATATGTGTTTTTGAAGACAAATTCAAGGAAAAAAACATACAAAACTAAGAATATTCAGATTTTTTCTGCATAGTACCACCCTAATCGATATTAAATATACGGTAATCGGTACCCTAGCTTGTATAGTACAGGGTTTTCCATTTCGGGCTTCCGAAATAATACAGCCCTGCGCTGACAACCGTTTGACATAGCTTTCAACCAAAGCGTCATATCGTTAGTTGAATGTCTGCCATTTTACAATATGGATCGTTTTAGCATCGTACAACGTGTTAATTTTGTTAAATTATACTATAAAAATGATGAAAAACCGGCAAATGTTTTTCGAGCATTACGGACGGATTTTGGTCGTCATGAACGGCCTACAGAGCACACAATCGCTAATGTAGTGCGTAAATTCGAACAAACTGGATCCGTAGCGGATATTGTGAAACCTGTGCATCATCGTAATGTGCGTTCGGCCGAAAATATTGCTGCTGTTGCTGCCAGTGTGGAGGATGACCCGAATGTTTCGATTTTACGGCGTGCTCAGCAATTGGGCTTGTCAAACACATCATTGTGGCGAATTTAGCATTTGGACTTGCACCTACATCCATATAAAGTCCAACTAGTACAAAAATTAGAGCGTGGTGATCATGGAATTCGTCGGGCATACGTCGATTGGGTGAACGAACAACAGCAGCAAAATGCTGAATTTTCGCATCAAATTTTCTTCAGCGATGAGGCACATTTCGAGCTCGGTGGCTATGTGAACACCCAAAATTTCCGTATATGGGGCTCAGAAAATCCACACGTGATTGTTGAGAGGCCATTGCATCCGCCAAAAGTCACTGTTTGGTGCGCATTATGGTCTGGTGGAGTCATCGGGCCGTATTTCTTTGAAAATGAGGACGGCGAAACGGTAACTGTGAATGGTGAGCGCTATGGCCGCATGTTAACCGATTTTTTTTTGTCACAAATTGAAGATATGGATACGGAAGACATGTGGTTTCAGGACGGCGCCACGTGCCACACAAGGGACGCATAATTTCGCGTTTTGGTGATGCCAATTGGCCGTCCAGATCATGCGATTTGAACCCGCTAGACTTTTTTTTGTGGGGTTATGCGAAAGACCGTGTCTATGCCAGCTCTCCGCAAACTCTTGAACATTTGAAAGACAATATTCGTGAAGTTATGACCGAGATACCGCCCCATATGTGCCGAAAAGTCATCGAAAATTACCTGTTCCGGATCAAGGTGTGCGAGGAAGCCCTAGGTGGACATTTGAATGATGTTGTATTTCACACATAATGGCATAAACCAATCTTTAATTTGAAATAAAAGTTTCATCGAAATTCGAATTCTAATTGTGTTTTATTTCAATTTACTTTCGGAATTTAAAGTTGGAAAACCCTGTATATATGATGTTTCGTGATGCAATTTATTTCATTAATGTGTTTGATCTCTCCAAAGGTAAATGTAAAGTGAAAAAAGTAATAGATTTTTGTCGTAAAGTTGAAAAATGAAATAAATAAAATCAATATTCATATCGTTCAAATGCTGTCTCGTTGGAGTAAAATACGCGCTTCTCTTTTTCAATATACACGGCAAAATTTATACCTACTGGGTCTCGTTCATGAGTTGGGAAACAAACGATACGCTAGACGACAATGAAGCTGATGTATCGTTCTTATTTGGAACCGCACTACTTCGTTGTTGTCATTCAATCAAGGAGTATTCACAGCGGTATTCTAATTTCGAATCACAGCCATATTGCCACTTCCTTTATCCATGGACTTGCAAATGTATTAAATGCTCTTTGCTCAGCTGAGGTGAATATGGTACTACTCAACGATATTCAATTTAAATGTCTGCGTTGTTGATATTTGTGAATGACATTATCAGTATTTAGTCGTTGATATATTAGATATTCGCCTAATCAATAAAATTGATCGTGTCGTTGGTGAAATCTCTAGGAAAACATTTTGTACATATTCCATCTATCATGCAAGGCGATGAAGGTTTCGAATCGCCGCATGGACCATACACCATTATTGTGGTAACAGCATCGAACAGTTATTCATATTTCGGAATCCGATTGGTTTGAAACTCGATCGAATTTCACGATCACTCGATGTCGTTTAAATAGATCGAAGACATAGTCCTAACCCTTTACTTTTTTGTCTATAGATTTCCTAACATTTCCGACAATACCTTATACTTAACATAAAATCATCGTCAGACACAATTTTCATTCAATATTTATCCCTTAATTGCAGAGAATGTGTTGCTTTTTCATATCGAACACACGTTTGATAGATAATATAATACAAAACGATCCGATCCGAAACGATTAAATAAATTCAGGTAAAAGTAACATGAATCGATAAATATATTTTCTGAAATGTTTCAATCAGCTAAATGTACCGATCGGTGTCATTGCTTACGTTTGTGAAATGTCCATTAAGTACAAATTCAACCATGTATCGATATGCGTCGGTAATTTCTGGAACTAAATTAATTCAACATTATTGAATAATTCCGTTATCCAGATTGAGATCCAAAATCGAAACTGGACGCGAAACATTCATTTTAATAAGTTTGAATGGTTAAAAAAAAATCAACTAGGGCAGTACTTGTTTTGAACATATGAAACATAATATGATTGGGTTTAGATAGGACATATTCACAAAACATTGAGAAAAAGTCCAATGCTACCCCATTTCACGGTAATTAGTTGTTTAAAAACTTACTAGAAACATTTATTCGAAATAATTTAAACTCCAAAAACTATTTCTGTATTGTTTATTTTTAATTCTAAGACATCTTAAAAAGTTACGTTATATCGAGTTAGGTTATATCGAGGTATGACTGTATAAATAAAAATGGAAGAACCCGAGAAAGTACGAGAAAGGGGTCCGATTTAAACCGTCTCTTCCTGTAGTTCAATATAGCAGAGAGAAAAATTGTAAAATTTCTAGAAACCCTAAAAGTAGATCAGAAAATTCGGAAAATTGATTTCCCATATGCTCTGAATTTTCATCATGATAACCGTTGTTAGTACATTTGACGTTTGCGCTAACGAAATTGATCTTCGTTCGAAGGAGGAAATGGGTTTTCAGACGAAATAACGCTTTCCTATATCTTCTATCAATCTATATGAATAAAAACGGAAGGCCAAATGTGTTAGTATGCGGAAAACCCGAGAAAGGGATGGTCCGATTTGAGCCGTCTTTTCTATGTATTCGTCTCTCCCCCTAGTGCAATATAGCGTAGAGAAAAATTGCATTTATTTGAAAACCGCACCAAACAGTAATTCTTTGCAGATGTAATGCTGTTTCTTGAAACATCTCACCCAATAACGTCAAGTAGCTTGAGTTCTTGAATCAATTCAATCTTGTAAGGATGTTGCCCAAGATATTTTCATAAAGAACGCCAAAGTGAGGTTTGGGAAATGCCCAATTCTTGAGAACGTCGTGCAATTGACTGATTTGGGTAATTTCGGATGGATTCACTTGCGACTGCGCAGTTTTCGTTGATCCGTGCGGGGTGGCTTCTCGCTCACACGGGAACATCTAAAACAAATGAAATGAAATTTGGTCACTAAACTATGTACAGCCTTCCGGCTGGGACGATTATTACGGCCGAAGTTGCAACCACTGACTTCGAATTTCGACAGTAATTTTTGCTAATTATCAATCATTTCTCGTTCGTGTACTTCACCATGATGAAATTGTTGATTTTTACTAACGTTTTTTGACATTGACAGATCATTACAATGTTTCAAGGATTCGTTCATACGAAGACACAAAACGGCCAAGTCGCTAATAGATGACCCTTTATAATCGTTGCTTTTGATAATTTATTTGAGTATTCAATACTTTCAATATATTTGGTTGTTAATTTGAATTAACTTGTTGGATTGAAAAATATGATACTTTTTTCAATTAAGCTCAGCACAAAAACTAATCGATTGATTATTACGGAAAAAATT